>NC_142033.1:90132875-90285567 GCF_982192425.1 Myodes glareolus
AAGAAATAAAACAGCCATTCTTTTTGGAGCCATAAAGCCTGAGAAATAGAAAGGCGATTCGTCTGCTCCTGTGCTTCAACTCTACTTTTGCCTTCTATTAGCTGTATAAACTATATAAATTTCCTTTCTATAACATGGGAATGTTTTTTTTTCAAGAGAGGTGTGCATTTAACACACCATAAACTAGAACGACAGAACATGGAGCCCACTCACCAGCGAGGCAAGGTTCCAAGACGCTGGTGAGCTGTGCAATGTGTTGCATATAAATTAGAGCAAGAACCTCTTTTAAGGATTGAAGACTTCCACTTTCCATTTCCATTTCCTTTCCTCTCTTGATGGTTGAGATCATCTATCCGGTACCTCCCTTCTTGTGCCAAGCTGACGACCACTTGCTCTATGATTCTCCATGGCTCCACAGTGACCCCACATTCTTGTTAACACCCCTACATTGTGAGAGTCGAATGCCATCTGTCATGTGATCGATGCACAGCCATCCCTCAAGGGGTTAGTAAATGCCTCTTCTCTGAAGCACCCTTCCCTTTGAAGCATAATGCAATGTTATATTTTGACTTTCAAGAACCACTCAGGATGGAAGGAATGACCAGACAGGCCCGCACATACACGTTCCCCCACTCCTTCCAGGCCAGCTCGACTATAAATATATCAAGATGTGTCCTAGAGCTAGCCACAAATCACCTAATGATTTTCCACTTCTAGGCTCTCAAGAGCCCTTCTCTTAGAAAGCAAAGCTAATGTGTTTGTTTCTGCCCCATCCTTTTGAATAATAGACAGAGGCTATTATACCTCAAAAGAATAAAAAAAAATCATCTAATAACACAAAGTAATCCAGGTAGAAATCTCTGTTGCCCTTCCAACTCTTTCCTCACTGTCTGTAAGATCCTATAGGTTTGAGTCATAAAATGCAGCAAGTTTTAAGAATCCTAGCTCACCAGAAGGACAAGCTATTTAGAAATTAGGTCACATCTTAGGGCTTCTTGCCAGACTCTTGGACAGGAATAGGAAGATCATTGCCAGAGTATCTTTGAACACAAAGAACAACGAGAGATAATGTTCTGTTGGGCAATGCTGAACAGCTATATCCCTTGTGTGTGGGGTCACTTGGAGTAAAAATTCCCTGACAAAAATAAGGGGGCTGAGTAGAATGCATCCAGCATCTGCCTTCTATGAAATGGACTTTTTCTGTGTCAGTTTTGCTGTTGTAATTTGCACTTCCTATGCTTTGAGCTCTGTAGTATGGGATGAAAGGTGTGGGGGTAAACAGACAAACTTCCGTTGTTTCAGCTCCTCCTCCATTTTCCCATCCCTTCATGGCCCTGAGAGACACATAAACAATGGCGAGAATGGCTGCTGGAAGAGTTCTCACTCCTCTAGTTCAGTCCTCGAGGCATCCTTCCCCCTTAAACATGGCGTAATGTCATGGTGTAACTTTCCAAATCCACTCAGAAGGGATAACACAGAGCCAGGCATCCAGTCAGGAATTCATGTCATCAAGTGGCCTTTGCAAGTGTAGCTCCCTGCCCTTATTAGGAAAAAGAGTAAGTTCAAAGTCCCTCAACATTTAGCAACTGGGACCCGTTGGCCTCAGTTCAGAGCCAGAACCTGCTTATAAAGGAGTTCCCAGGACAGATTTGCAAATCATCAGCTGAAGCCCACGTGAAAGATGGATCCTGTAAAACCTTCATCAGCTTGCTGTTCTTTGAAGATGTGCAGTCAAAGGTTGGGTGGCCAGTTGACAATGGTTTTCGGATAAGAGAAAGAGACAAGGAGCCCACCAGACTCCCAGAAGTTGCAAACTGACAGTAGTCTTCAGATGCATGGCAAGGGACAGAGCACCTGCTTCCGGGCACAGAGGTGCACTGTGGGCATAGGCAGGCATCTGCTTCTGGGCACATTGTGGGCTCAGGCAGGCAAGTGTCATTTCCTCCTGCACATCTCAAGTGAAACTCTGAAACTGTCTAGGGTTTCTTGGTTTTTTGTTTTTGTTTTTTTTTTTCGTAAAAAATCTGCTGCCAAAGCATTTCAAAACTCCGGTGCCTAGTTGTCTCTTAAAAGAATAAAGCTCCTTGGGGTACACAAAGTCCTATTCCAGGAGAGATCGATAGAAAAATGTTAAACTGTCAGTGATAAATTATTTTATGTATTGATTTCCATGGCTTTTAGGGCTGCTAGTAGCAACAGAGGAAAGGCTAATCACTCTGGAATGTGCGTGCCCTTAGGGCATAGCTCCAGGGAGCAGGGAGCTCGCTGGTTAGTCCAAAGTATGTAATAGGGAGAGAAAGTTTCCTTCAGTGTAATGGAATCCTCCATTTCAGCTCCTCTTTAGCATTTATAAGACAAACAATACCAAGAATGGAACATTTAGCAGCCATCTGCTTTGCATGCAGAATTGGATGAAATGATTCACATGCAGCGTGCTACTTTAATCTTTTCTTTAGAATACTGCCAGAAGCATTGTTCAATGAAAATCTCTCTTTCGTGCAGGCACATGCCAGGCCACAGTTCCGCTGTCACAGTCCTTATGAGCCGTGCTGGCTAAGAAGTTCTGTTTTAGAGACAGCGTATGCAGTGTTTGAAGAGACTGCCACAGGATGGAGAAAAGATGCAAGCAAATTCTGAAAGCATCTACTACCTGCATTCCTTAGTAGACTGGAACTATTCCATTACGGCATGCCCCCCCCCCCCCCCCCCCCCCCCGCATTCAAGTTCCTCTCTGGAACCTTCTCTGAGCTCATACTATAGACTTCTCTACGGTCTCATAGCAAGTCGTGTGACCTTCCAGGACAACACGAACCTTCCACTTCACCTTCCTGATGTTTGTGACACCGCCCAGTTCTCTCCAGTGCCGCACTGCATGCTTCTTTGGAGGTGGACCTTGTCCATCCCCGCAGGCCCCATCTGGCACGATGCTCAACACAGGGTGCCGTCCCTAAGTAGTCGCTGACGTGAGATCTCACTGGTGATCCTCTCCTATCCCTGGTTGACCAGCAAAGCCCAGCAAAGCCAGGACTGTGGGGAGAAGAGTGGGAATCCACCAGGGGTTAATTCTCCGTCAATCACTGTTTAATCAGCATATACTTAGACAGAACTGCTGAAACTGACAGGAAGCTTCAAGGAAAAAGTACAGAGGGCAAGTAAAAGACAAAAATACAAAGCAGGCAGAATTTTATCAAAGTTTTTTTTCTTCCTGATACCATCTGTCTCCTCCTGTCTGGTTTCCTGTTTCCTTCTACTTCTTTGCTCTGTTGCTGTGCCCTGCCTGTGTATCTAGTGCCGTTCTTACCACTGTATGGCTGTAGGTAATCAGGAAATGAAGTTGAAGTCTGGGTTACGGTAGGACTTCAAGGATGTCCGCTTCCCAGAGATGGATCACAAGGGCTGCCCTTAGGTTCTTAGAGAACGCATTTTAAACCTTACATTTATTTAGTGTTCGTGCATCCGCACAGTCAGAAGACGGCACAGACGATTGCTTCTCTCCACTGTGTGGGTCCTGGGGATCCGACTCAGGACCTCAGGCTTGGTAACCAGTTCCTTTACCCACTGAGACGCCTTGCTGGCCCCTAAGCTTTTAGAAAAAGAAATGGGGGGGGGGCAGGGAGGATTTTGGAATATGGTAATTATCAAGGACTTGAGAATAAGGGGATCCAGATATCCCTACATTTGGACCCAGAAAACAAAATGTGACCCTGTGCCACCCCCACCCACCCCGATGCTACCCCTGTACGTGGAAAACAGGAGATCACAAAGAGATGCTGACTAGAAGATTAATTCTTTTCTCCTCTCATAAAAGTTTCAGTGTTGCTGGGCAGTGGTGGCACACGCCTTTAATCCCAGCACTCGGGAGGCAGAGGCTAGCGATCTCTGAGAGTTCAAGGCCAGCCTGGTCTACAAGAGAGCTAGTTCCAGGTCAGGCTCCAAAGCTACAGAGAAACCCTGTCTCAAACAAACAAACAAACAAACAAACAAAAAAATGAAAAAAAGAGAGAGTTTTGGTGTTGCAATGCGGAAGTGGGAAGTAGAGTATGCTCTTTGAGAAACTACTGGAAAGGAGGCAGGAAGAAAGGAAAGGAAAGGGAAAGAGGAGGCAGTTTTGTCTCTGGCTCAGTTACGTTGTCTAGATCTGTCAACCTGGCAACCCAGACCACCTGGGGGGAGGGTTTCCAGTGAGGGACTGTCCGCACCAGGTTGGCCAGTGGGTAGGACTGTGGGAATTGTCTTAATTAAGCTAACTGGTTTGGGAAGACCCAGCCCTCTGTGGCAGCCCCACTCAGGAGGCCCTGACAGTGAAAGGGCCCGAGCACACACGTTGGTGAGCAGGTCTGTATTCACTTCTCTGCTCTCGACTGTGGATGTGCTGTGTCCAGCTGCTTCACACCCCTGCCACGCTCGCTTCCCCACAGTGATGGCCGGTAGCTTGGAGCTGTAAGATAAAATTAGCCTTTCCCTGCTGAGTTGCTCCTGAGTCAGGGTTTCTATTGCATGACCAAAAGCAACTTGGAGAGGAAAGGAATTATTTAATACACAACTCTCAGGTCATACTCTGTCACTGAGGGAAGTCAGGGCAGGAGCCCAATGC
Source organism: Myodes glareolus (assembly GCF_982192425.1). Classification (NCBI taxonomy): domain Eukaryota; kingdom Metazoa; phylum Chordata; class Mammalia; order Rodentia; family Cricetidae; genus Myodes; species Myodes glareolus. The sequence continues at coordinate 90,137,470 of NC_142033.1, forward strand.
AAGAACCTGCAGGCAGGAACCTGAAGACAGGAACTGAAACAGACGCCACGGAGGAGGCTGTCTTGTTCCTCGTGGATTGCTCAGCCTGCTTTCTTATTCCACTCAGGACCACCTGCTCAGGGACAGCCCTAACCCTCTCTATCCTCTCTCCCATGGTCCTGGCCCTCCCACACCAATCATTAATCAAGAAAATGCCCCACAGGCTTGCCTACAGACCATCTGATGTGAGAATTTTTTCTCCTGAGGTTCCTCTTCCCAGAGAACTGTGTCATGTTGACCAAACAACCTCACCACCAGAATAGTTCATTACAGCAACAGAAATGAAGTAGGGCACTGAGCTGGAGGAGGACCTGTAGCCTCAGTCCCTCTGCAGCCTGCTGGTCTTGCTGTGTCCTAGCTCTGCAGGCTCGGTGAGTCATTGAGACCCTTTCTGTTTGGGGCAGGTCAGTTTGGAAAACAAAACATTCCCTGCTGTGAGTCATTCTGCAGACAGGAGGGTAACCTGTCACAGAGTTCCCTCCATTGTCAAAATGTCTTCTAGAATCTTTAGGGAAACAGTATGAGAAGCCTAAACTAGTATAATGAATAATATTGCTTTCTTCTACATTAGATGAAAGTTCTGAAAATAAACCAAAAAGCAAGAAGGCACAGACTGTAGGCATCATGGTGACTGCAAAGCAACAGATCTTGATAGGGGAGAGCTGAAGGGGACAGTCTAAGTGGTCCTTGTGGGGCTCTGTGTGAAAAACCTAAGCGCCTACCTGTGTGAGCAGGGCAAAGCCTGTAGACTCGGGTTATATTTGCATGCAGGGACTGGCGAAGCCTGAGCCAACAGGAGCTACACTGGAGCTTACTTCCTTATTTTCTTCCCTGTCTAGTTATGAAGACAATGATGATGGAAGCTTTAATCTCACAGCAACTGCAAGAGCAGTTTCCCCGGCTAAGTGCCTCGCATTCCCCGGTGCAAAGAAGGGATGAAGGGGAAAGAAAAGCACTCAGGGATGACAGATATGAAGGGGAAGGGGATCTACTTTATGGGCAAAACCGTTCCAAGCCAAACCCGGTGACAATGTGGCACTTCCCCGTCGGTGTTAGTAGTCAGTGAGGGCATGGAGGTATTTGAAGGACTCTTGAAGAGATGGCAGCGCTCTTGGGGTCTAACTCCTGCTTGTGAATGCAGCGAATGGAACATGTTGGCTGCCCCAGCTCTGGTATCTGTGCTCGCATCTTTGTGTGACATTACAGTCGCACCCCATGTGTCAAGTGCTAGATTGTGTTATTGATCATCAGGCCTGCGGGGATACAAAAAGAGCTCGTGATCAGGGAAAAACTGGATAAGAACTATCCAGTTCTTAAAAGGGATGTCATGGTTCTGGCACAGAAATACTGAACCATTTTTTTTTTTTAAAAAAAGGAGAACCAAAAAGAGATTGTATTTCTTAAAAATCTGATCAGTATCTTACCTAAAGAAATAGGTAAAATCATCAAAGGGGCATTCCAAAAGAAAACTCCAGAAAGACTGGTGAGGACTTGGCTAGTAAGAAAGATAGAGGACCCACTGAAGGGATCACAGCACAGTGCTTATGAGCCAACTCAGCCCACATAGTTATCCACATGTGTATGGCTGTCTATGCAAGACCTTTTCTTAAATACTTTGGCTATCATCTCCAGATACTGAACGTCTTTAGAGACTCGAAGGACAAGATGCAGCATGCCCTCCCAAATCAATGAGAGCCTATATATCATAAACAGTAGTTTTGGCAACAGGTAATGGAAAATAGATTCAAACTGGCTCACACAGGGGTTGGCAAACAGCAGCCTGTAGGTCGGCCACCTTTTCTGCCGGAACATACCAACTTGTTCCCTTCTGGCAAAAGAAAGAGTGGTTTTCCCCCTAGGTACGGAATAGAAATTTTCAATCAGATTGCGCCAATTTAGGACACGTGTGTATCCCTGGAGCAGGACGGTTGCCAGAGAAGTGTTGAGTACATTTTGACCACATGGAAGCCTGTGTAGAGGTGGGTGCCTGTGAACAGCAAGCAATGAAAAGTGCAGAGTGGATGGTAAGTATGTGGGTAACGGCTTCTAGCTGCCAGCACCATCTCCCCTAGTCTCCACCTCCCAATCTTTGCTTCTCTCTCTACCTCTGGCTTTTCTCTTCTCTACCTGGTTTTACCTTTCCCAAAACCCAGTGGGAAATGTAACCGCAAGTCTCTCCGGGGGTATCAGGCTTCTGGCTCAAACCAATGTCTCATATTCTCAGTCTGATTTTCAAGTTTTAGAGATAACTTTTGCTTATCCTAATCAAGGTTAGAATCATCCCTCAGTCAGAAGTGGAGCCATGTTCTAAGGAGTTCTCATTATACCCACAAGAGCAGATCGATTCTTCGAGAGAGAGAGAGATGGGCTGGTAAGCCCACAGGTATTGACTAAACAAATTTATTATGTCAGACATAGGTCAACATTTCCATTCTAAGTAACTGATTGCATCAGGATTATTTTTTGTTTGGGGAAATACAGACCTTTAGACAAGATGTTGTGCCTTTCCTATGAAACTCTAAAGGTAGGAATATGGTTTGGCGTCCCTGCCCCTAAATACAGTATTAATTAACCTTGTCTCCATGGCCCAAGATAGCAGCGAGGACATTTGCAGTTGTAGCAGCAGCAGAAGAGAGGTGCTAAGAAGGGGCAAGAGGTACACACCAATTGTCATTAAGGAAAATTCCAGAAGATGACATATCCAAGTTGAGCAACCCTAATTCCCAAACTGGAAATAGTTTGAACACCGAAATGACACCATGGTTGGAAAATCCCACATCATGAAACATCATTTCACGCTCCAGATTATTATAAATACTTTATAAAATTGCCTTAAGGCTAGCAGTATCCGAAAAATAATTGCGCGTTTGAACTTGTGCCCCATTCACAAAACATATCACAGTTACACGTGTGCAAGGGGGCTGGGGATGTAGCTCCACCAGTAGGCGTCTGGTCTAGCAACATCTTGGGTTCAGTCCCTAGCACCTGTAATCCAGGAATCGGAGAGGGAGGACCAGAAGTTCAAGGTCATCCCCAGCTATTTCGTGAGTTCAAGAAAAGTGGAAAAAACAAACAAACAGAAAAGCAAATATTTAAATAACCTGAGGTCCTGAGGTCTTCTGGTCCCAAGTTTCGGGTGAGAGAAACTCCACGTCTTGTCCTCTCAATCCCTTCCAAGCGAAACAGTCTCTTTCCTTTTCATGGACACCAATTTGCCCAGCTTAAAAAAAAAAAAAAATCCTAGTTTCTATCACCACAGAGTAAGAAGATGCACACTAACGGACCAATAGCCGCTCTGTGCGCTGTGTGTTCATTTGCAAACTGTGCAAGACTAAAACCATTTCTTTTAAGAAAAATGTTTCATTTATTTATTTTTGTTTGGTTTTTACATCCCAGTCAAAGTTCCCCTCCCTCCCCTCTTCCCAGTTCCTCCCCACCACTCCCCACCATTCCTCCTCCACTGTTTCTCATCAGATGCAGGCGGGCCTCCCATGGATATCAGTTAGCCATGGGCTATCAAGTTCCCATGAGACTAGAATCCTCCTATTCTATTAAGACTGAATGAGGCAATCCTGTAGAAGGAAAGGGTTCTCAAAACAGGCAACACAGTCAGGGACAGCTCCTGCTCTCACTGTTAGGAGTCTCTCATGAAGACAAACTTATACAACTGTAACGTATATGTGGAGGGCCTAGGTCAGTCCCTCTTTAAGAGAGATATACATAGATCTCATCTACATGAGAAGTAGAAAAAGACAAGATCTTCTGAGTAAATTGGGAGCATGGGGACCTTGGGAGAGGGTTGAAGGGGAGGGGAGGGGAGGAGTGGGGAGACGAGGGGCAGGGAAGGGAGCAGAGGAAAATGTAGAACTCAATAAAGATCAATGTAAAAAATTATGGTGTGAGTTTTTTGGGTTTTTTTTCTTTTCTTTATGTGTATCATTGTTCTGTTCAAATGCATGTCTATGCACCACTTGCATGGCTGGTGCCCTCGGAGACCAGAAGAAGGTGTTTGATCTCCTAGAACTGGAGTTATGGACAGTTGTGAGCCTCCATCTGACTGCTGGGAATTGAACACGGGTCCCCTGGGAGAATAGTGCTTTTATGCTGAGTATAAAATCATAAAAACTTTGAATCTCTCCAGATTCAAAGCATTTCATTTTTATTTAGTTTATTTTATATTAACAAATAATTGTTCCTATTTCTAAAGTACAATAAAGCATTCTGGTCTAGTTCCATATGGTAGAAAGAACCCATCAAGATAATTAATTTATTGTTATGGTTGGATGCGGGATGTCTCCTGGAGGTTCATATGTTCAAGGCTTAGCCCTCAGTGCAGCAGAGGAAGACACCGGATTCTGAGGGCTCTGGCAGCAGCAGATTAGTCCACTAATGGAGTCCAGATTTGACAGACTGTTGAAAAGTGACGGAAACTCAGCAGCTGGATCCAGCTGGAGGAAGGGAGTCCTCTGGGGCATGGCCTCAGAGGCTGTATCTTACCCGAGCCCCTTCTTTGGTCTGGCAGCATGCTACACCACATGCTCCCTGCCGTGATGTCCTACCTCGTCGTAGGAAGCAAAGCCAAGAGACCACGGGTGGAAACCTAAAGCCAGGAGACAAAATGCATCTCTCCATCTTTAAGTTAGTTTTCCTGGGTATTTTTCCAGTGATAAACAGTGAGCCTGGTTATCTCTTACCTACCAACTCCTTTTTTCCCTGTGTGACGAGGCTCTTTAAAAATCTCTTATCAACTTTGAAGTAAACAGTCCAGCGCAGTTCTCTCTAACTCAGAAAGAAAAAGGGCAGTCGTTATTAAGAAATGTAAAGGGGAGTTTAGCAAAACCACTCAGATTTATGACCTTAGGTAGTAGTTGCTTTTTCGTTGCTGTGATTGAACCCCGTGACCAAGGCAGCCAAGGAAGAGAGCTTACTTTGGCTTATAGTTCCAGAGCGATAAGAATCCATGAACACACAGCAGAGGCAGGTGGCTCTGGCAGGAAGCCACGAGCACACATTTTGAATCAAAAGAACAAACCAGAGAGAGTGAACTGCAAATAGGGTGGGGCCTTAAACGCTCAAAGCCCACCCCCCCCAGCAAGACCACACCTCCTAAACCTCCCCAAATAGTTACTAACTGGGAACAAAGTGTTCAAATAGATGAACCTTTGACATTTCCATTCAAACCGCCACACCCTGTAACTGAAATTTAAATACACAGTTACTGTTTTGTTTATGTCATGTGAGATATCCCTTATAAAAGCAATGCTGATGTGCTAATGAGGAATGAATCTCCTATGTCAAGTTGATGCCACTTAAGGAAAAATTCTGCGTTATTCTGTAGGTGTCACGCTATAAAGGGAGACGGATAAACATTTCTTAAATTCTGACTCAGACCTAGAAGCATCAAATGCAGGAAACCACCTTCTACTGGCTCCACTATCACAATGGTCCAGACTGACCAGGGTTATGTGCTACGGAAATAGTGTCCTAGCACCATTTGCTACAGCTCGTGACGATTCCATCCAAGACTTCTCAACTGATCACTCATGCCGGCTCTTTCACAGTGCGCGTCTTATGGAAAGGTGATGTACACAATCTCCTGCCCCAAGGGATGCATCAGTGTTAGTTAGCTTATTGGATTTAGTAAACCAAACGAAGATCAGGTTTCATGCCTGTGAAGGAATAGAGGAGGGAAGGCGCTTTTTTTTTTTTTTTTTGTGACTGAAAAGTTCCAGCAAAATTAAACTTCACTGCGGAGGTTATGCCAGCCTTGTGAGCCAACACCCTTCCTGCAGTCAGGGAGCATGAGAGCAATTACGTCAAGTATTATCTGGCAACAAGAATAGAACATTATTCTGAGCAATAAAGTGTTATTCAAATTTGACCGAAGTACACAGATGCAGTAACAAGGTAATTATTCTAAGAAAGAGTGTCTAATTTAGAAATTACCTAACCTTTTGGTTTCTATTTTTGATGACATTTGTAATCTAAATGAGCAACCAACCTGCTTCTCCCAGGCTTTTACATCAAACTCAAAAATCTGATTTGCAGTTTTATTTTGAGCTCAACCTCCCATTTATTAGCATTCAGTCAATATCTTAAAGGCAGAGACATTTTAGGCCAGGATGATTCGCAGACAAAGAACAGAGAAGTAAAGAAATCAGTTACATTGTTTCTAGTAAGGCAAAGCCGCAGCCATGTTACCAGGAACTGTTCCTTTACTCTGTCATGATGTCCCGTGAGAGGAAGTCACAGAATGATTAATGTTTGCTCAGTGTTAAGACTTTGACCTCTTCCCAGGAACTAACAAAACAATCCACAGTCAACTTCCAATCCCCAGAAAAATCACTCATTAATTCATTATTTTGGCAATAATTTTCCAAGCTCCTGTTTCTTCTGAGCTCTATGCTTAATTATGGGCACATAAGGAAAGATCAGGAAGGGCCTTCAGTCCCAAAGACTTTGCCTTTCAGTGACACTGGTATCATTCTTGTTATAGAAGCAATCTGCAAGCATTTAGTAAATGATTGAAAGAAGTATGTATAAATGACCAGAACAAATGGGTAGAATTATAGGTAATTCTCTTAAGTACTTAAACATCCCATAATGCTACTCTATTCCTATAGTAATGCTTTTAAGTTAAAAAAAACTGTTTAAAATACTAGTCGGATATTTCGAGTGACAAATTATTTCTTCAACCAGAGTTACTTTAGGGGGGAGGCTTTTTCATAAACAATAAACAAAGGATCAGGGTAGCTCATACTGTATACCCAGAGCCTAGGAGGTGGAAGCAGAAGGATTCTGAGTTTGAAGCCATCCTGGGCTACATAGAATTCCTATGCCAGTCTACCTTATAAGATTCTGTCTCAAAAGGAAAAAAGGCCTTCTAAGAAATACATATCAATTATATTGCATACAATACATATCGATCACACTACAGACAGATTCTATTTTCATGTGCATCACACAGTTGTTACAGAAAAGTCACAGGAGGCCCCAGAAGGGGCAAAGGGGGCATTGTGAGAACACCGGGCACTGACTGCTACAGAACGGAGAGCAGTGGGGTGAATTAGTGCCTTTAACCTCTGTGCCAGTCACATCGGCATTTTTACACACTCATGAGTATGTGATGGCCAACCTCACCAGAACAGTTTCAGAGAGGCTAACTAATCCTTAGCATGTGTAGCCTTCCTCACAGTGCTGAGAACACTTCATGAAGTGTCCCCAAAGGGAAGTGTTGATCTAAACATGTAACATTTGTAGCCATCAGCACACCTGAGCTCACGGTGGTCAATGGTTTCACCCAGAGTCCCACCAAGCAAAACAGGTCATGTGACTTCAACAGCTTGTCTAAACAGTATGATTGCCCTCCCACCACTGAGCTCTTCCCTGGACGCTGGCATAGAGCCAATACTGAGGCGCTTGATCATGAAACGTCACCCACTCTAACTAAGCCCCTTCAGTCCCCCCAGAGCAGAAATGCCCTGGTGATTCGAGGATTTCAAAGGAGGTTACCGAAAGGGGAGGAGGGTGGGGAAAAAGCGGTGCTCTTAGGGTCCTTCCACAGCAACCCGCGAGCTGAATGATTTCTTGTAAATGCCTTTTATCTGTGAATATCTAAACTCATATGCTCATTTCTGTGACCAGGAAGCAAGAGATATACATCCCTTTTGAAGTTACTGAGTCAACACCGATATGACTTGTACAGACTTTCTTTATGCCTGTCATTCCTGACTCGGAGGTTTTGAACTCCACTCAAATGTATTTAGAGGTTCCATGCCATGTGGCAAGCACTAATCTTAGTGTTTGGGTTACATACAAGCAAAGATCCCTGTACTAACAGAGGTAATATATATATATATATATATATATATATATATATATATATATATATATATATATATATATATGTGTGGGAGATAGAAAATAAATTATAAACATAGTAAGTAAGTCATTTCAACATATGCATAGAACAAAGGATGGGAAATGAGATATGAGGCCAGGGTGAAGCACCGGGAGTGCTTAGCACAGATGGGGAAGGTGGTTCAGCTCTGAAGCACTGGCAGCGCTGGCAGCGCAGGCTCCGCTGAGAAAGAGGTGAGGTGATGGAGCAACAAGGCGAGTGTCCGGATTGAGGGCTCCCAGGTGTCTAAGGGAATTAGAGGGACAGGGAAGACTGTGGCTGGGGGAGAACAAGTGAATGGGGGACTAGCAGGAGTGGAGACCAAAGAGACAGCAGAGCCAGGCATCTGGGATAGGTCACCCTTTGCAAACACCCGTTTTTACCCCGAATGAAATGGGGCAGCACTGTGAGGGCTTGCACTTATGTTTGACATGTTTTTGAAACATCACCTTGCCTCGTTTCTTGAGATGGGACGGCAGAGTGGTCAGCTAGGAACAGGCAGCCTTGATGGGAAGCTACTGCCATCATCCAAGAGAGAGGTACTGCATCTCGAGAGAAAGCAGAAGTGCTTAAAATTAGTTGGAGATGGGCTATCGAAAGATTTGGGGAAAGGAAGATGCATACAGGAGGACTCCAAGGTTTTGGGAGAAGTAACTACTGGCTGATATAGGCCGTGAGTGGAACAATCTTCAAGAGAAAAGATGAAATCCAGGTCTGGACTTAAGTTTGGGATGTCCATTCTGCAACGGTAAAGGTCTGAGGTGGAGGAAACAGTCAAAGATGGAAACGTGTGTTTAGTGGATTCTGTATGATAGTCAAGGCCGTAGACCATGGAGGTCACCAATAGGGTGGGGAAGCCCAGAAGATGGAACCCCAGGACCCTTCACCATTGTGAAGCAGGGAGAAGAGGTAGACTAACAAAGGAGTGTGAACAGGGGAGCTGAGCACACAAGGACAGTGGTGAGGGTGGCAGTGGGGGGTAGGGGTGGTGTGTCCTGAAAGCCATATGAAGAAGCTGCTGAAGACTCAACAGCTGGGCTGGCTGCTACCAACACATGTCCCTATGATGTGCCCTGAGAGCAGTCCAAGGACTTCAACAAGGCCAATCTCAGTACTGTGGGTGAAACACTTGTTTAGGAAAAAGAGAATTAAGAGGTGAGAACAAGAGAGAAAGCAGAGACAGTGAATGCAGATTTGATTTTAGGACAATGTTACTTTTAAAAGAACACCAAAAAGGGGCACTCTAGCTAATTCCATTTTTCTTAGATGTCTTCTTTGTGTATTAATGTGAAAAATTAATACTTGACAAATGAATGCATTGCTTTCTTTTTTTTGCCTAACGCCTAATAAATGTCCACAAAACACTATGGAAACAGTAGAAAATTAATTTACTATTGAGTGATCACAACTGTGAATATTCTTCTGCAGAAGACGGTTCAGAAATTATAAAATCAGCTCTGTAACTAAAGATAACTTATGCAGAATGAGGCCTCTTAAATAGAGAGGTGTCTTGGCCTTGCCGCTTCGATCCCTCTCAAATGCTACCATTTTTCTAAGAAGGCGTTTTGGAGTGAAGAAGAAGCCAGGCGCCTGTTGCCACTCCCCAACACCACGTACCTCCTACAGCTGAGGTCTGGCCTCCAAGACACAAGGGCAAAGCAGATGAGTCAGTGTGGGGACAATGGGAAGGGAGGGGGAGGGGAGGAGAGCAACTGCTTCTTAGATGCCTGGGCTAATTCCGTGAGTAATTTCTTCTGTGACTCTGGCGTCTTGCTCTAATAACTTCCAGCCCAAGAGTACATGTGTCTTTTTTCACTTTTAAAGCTTAATTTATTTGGGAGGGGTGGAGGCAGTAGCAAGGTTTTGCTACTGGGTTCTTCGGCACAACCATCAAAGACGCGCCTTGATAAGTAAGTCACAGCCAACGTTTAATCTGAAAATACCTTTGGGAAAGGGTAATACTGAGGGCCGCGTCTGCAACCAGAGGTAAAAAATCTCTAAGTAAAAGGGATGTGGTTGCAGGGATCCTACCTCTCCTATGTGAGCAGCTTCATTCTGTAAGAATAAAATTTGAATCATATTTAATACACTACAGAGAGGAAATTTGGCTGATGTATTTTAAATCTACTCTGAATGCTTAATTTCAGCATTGTGGTCATCAGAAGCTAAAACTCCTCTGAGGAAAATTCACTGCTTGGCTAGCAACTGTCAGGTGCCTTGCATTACATCCCACCACTGGTCACTGGGACCGCAATGGCTGTGGTGACCTGGGAGGGACAGTGAAGATGTGACCCCTCTCCCAGATCCATAGGAGCCCTGGAGAAGCAGAGACTTGCGTTGAGGAGGTGGTGACCTTCGTGGAAACGGGTCTGGAAGAATGAAACATCAGTAGGTAGGGCTGTGGTGAGAAAGGGCAGTCCATGGTGCCTCCATGTGCAGATCTGCTGACAAGACCAGCCAGCCCCAGCCAGTCATGACTAGACAGACACAAGGAACGTGGAGCGTTTTCAATAATCGAGCAGATTAAAAAGGAAAATAATAATCTTTACCAAGACTGCCAAGGGACTGCTTAAAAGAAGGAATTGCTTTGATTGATTTCCTTTTTCCTCTTAAGCAATACAAAAGCATGGAAACATCAAGAGTTGCATTAGGCTCAAATAATATGATAATCTTCCACTAAACATTTGATTCTTACATTTTAGTTCCCAGAAACAGATGCGGAAGTAAGTCATGATGCATTCTGGGCTCCTGGTAGCCTGAAGGTTTTCTACAGCCAGATTCCACGCGTGAAGAGCTTGTTTTACAGCATAGATCTCTCTCACTGTATTCAACCAGCACCCTTGGAGGTACCCTGTGCTCCTGGGACCAACAACAGGCTGGCAGGTGGTCCTAATCTGCTGGTAATTCTGCTTGTTGCCCATTTCCCATACACCATGAGGCCCACCTTATACCAGAAAAGCCATCACACCATTTTACCTAGGCCATTAAGTCACAGCCATGATATAATTTTAATTTAAAAAGGATGTTTCTCCTTGAATGTTATTTGGTCTGGTAGTATTCAATTTTGAAACTGAGTCAGCTATGGAAGCACAGGTGTGCAGTTCCTTCATGTGAGAGGTGGAGGCAGGAGGATGAAGATTAGAGGGTGGCTGGAATTACATAAGACCCTTCTCAACAACCAACAAGGCTTGACATTAATATTCTGATCTGTAGATGGTTAAAATTAGAACCTCGGCAGCTTCTGTCAGATGTGCTAGTCTGGACACCAAGACAGAGCTGGGCTTTTCTTGAGATTCTGGAACATTCCATCTTTCAGTCTGGACACCACATGGTTCAGGAAAGGGTCTTGTCATTCTGTGAACGGTAAACAGAGGCCCCACCCAGCCCGATTTGATGGTCCTTTAAACTGTGGTCCCTCGGTCATCTGCAGTGACACTCTTGCAGGGAAAGGGGATTTTGAGAGTAACGTGTACTATCGTCTGGGAGGGGACGCTAATGATGAATTTGTGGCTGCTTATTTGGAAGAATTGTGGGGGGCTAGATTTGATCTGAAAGGACTTGCTTTGTTTTGTGGTTGTGCTTTCTGGAACAGAACAGGTCGGAAGCCTAACCCTGGCACTGGTTACTCAGCCCCCTGAAGTTGGAGAACCTGCTGAGAAGTCCTGACCAGAGTGAAGACAGTCTCATGTAGCCCAGGGTGGCCTTGAACTCAGAGAGATCTGTCTGCCTCTGTCTCCCAAGTGCTGGGAGACACCACTGCTTGGCCTCTATGATGAGTGTGTCTAGCTCTGGATTCTGATCTTCAGTCAAGCTTTGTTTGTTAAAGTACAAACAAAATATCACCATAGATTTCTCTAGAGGTTTCACTTTTAAAAATACTTTTTATTTATTTTATTTTTAATTAAGTATATGCATATGTGGTTATGTGCATATATGTTCAGGTTGTGAAAGCCAGGGTCTTCATTTGCTTCTGGAGCTGCAGTTTCAGCCTCATGTGCGTAGGTGCCCTCAGCAGATGCTGGCAACCAAACTCCAATTCCCTACAAGGGCATCTACTCTCTGTCACTCAGCCATCCCTTCAACTTCTAGTGGTTTCTTTTAACACAGACATATCTATTCATCCCAAATCAGGAGAGAAAAATATAATGAAATAATACTTTATGTGGCTCATGATGACAAGGAACATTCCGGATACTTCTTCAGTACTGCCCGCCCAAAGCTCTCAGCAAGATTGAGGGGACTGGTTTACAAATTCAATGTCACCGTGGCCTAGGGGTGGAAGGAGGGAGGAGGCGTGCGTCTCTGTATAATAAGCACTGCTCAAGCGGTCTGTCCCTTTGATAGCTTTCTAGTTCCCAGAGAGCGGAGGCCGCTGGGAATCAGGAAGTAGCGGTGTGCCAAAGAGAAAACCCCCTGTGGAGATCAGCAGTAAATCTCTCCAGGCAACACTGTGGTCAGAAGGCGGGAAATTCCTCCACCTGCCCTCACCAACGGTCCCTCAAGAAAGGTTACAGACGGTTAGTTTGGGAAATCCCCCTCAGAGACAGCACAAAGGAGATGGAAAAGCTTCAGGCGAAGAGACTCTGGATGGAGGAGCCAATTAGCAGCTGCCGGGGCAGCAGGGCTCCAGGCCGGTAACGCTGCTCAGCCCCGCCTCCCGCCTCCATCCGGATCCCCTCGGGTACCCCGGGGAATTAATGCCTGAGTCTCCTGGTCCCTGGCCTGAGCCGCTAACCCAGATTCACTTCCTGCTAGGCCCTCCCGTGACCCCCGCCCACCCCCGCTCCAGTGGGACCTGTGAGTCTCCCTCAGCAAGCTCATCAGGTTTTACAGGGTTCTAATCTAAATGTGACTTTGGGGTCACATTCTTAACTGCAGTTATGCTCCAAAAGGCAGAGAGGAGTCCTTCCCACGGGGAAGGAGGTCGGGGTGGGGGTGGGGGTTTAGAATGAAATAGCTACAGAAGAGTTAACACAGAGCAAGTGAATAAATAAATGCTTTCGGGGAAGGATCCCAGCTAGAAATTGCTTTCCAGCCCCTGATCTACACAGGCAAGACAGACAGACATACCCAGGTCAGGACCGCCACCGGGGCTCGTAAACAGTGCCCATTTCGGCAGACTCTATTTGAAGTCTGTTGTATGTGGAGGATGAAGGTCGAGCAGGGGTGGGAGTGGGGACGTGGGGATTGGGAGAGGTGTGAGACAGGGTCTTGCTACAAATCCCAGGCTGGCCTCCAACTCATCCCCGTCCTCCCACCGCAGGCTCCTGGGGACTTCCAGGGCGCTGGAATTACAGCTTAGCCACACTGTAACTAGCTGGTTTGCTTTTACGTGTGACTTGAATGATTGTTTCAGCAAAATGACAAAAAATGAGATTTTTAGTAGAAGAGGATTTAAAACAGATTCTGTTATGACAATTTAAACTTATCTCACTATATCCTTACCCAAATAGGTCTCAAAATGTGCGAGTGTCGTAAGGCAGGAAGTACTGTGGGTCTAAAATCCTTTAAGAAACTGTGGTCTATTCGAGCATGCGTGCCCTTTTATGGAGTCAGGCCTGACCATTCTGTGATTGGTGATGATGGATCCAATTGTCAAATAGTTTCCCACGCTTCTAAAACACCCTGGTAAAACCACCGCTTCGATGTTTTCAGACAAACTTGGTTCTTGTTCATCTTAATTTCTGAATTTCTTAGGATTGATTTTCCAAAAATTGAAGAGATCCTCAGATACCTAATGTCTCTGATTAGAAAAGGCTAGAAGCCTCTAGTTTGCATCTTCCTTGTGATTAGAATAGTCCTTAAAATCAGCTGCTCTTAACAATGAATTATGATGGTCAGGCCTTAACTCTTGTCCAGGACTCCTACTCCTGAATATTGTAGAAAGTCAGTATAGCCTCAAGAGGGTTTTATTTCTGTTTCTAACCTGGAGATCTATGACATCTTCAATTCTCAATTTCTACCAAGGCCAAGTATATTTCTGATTTCAGAGGCAATTTTTTTTCACTTGCTTTCAACAGTCCTGTAGTTATGAATGTGAAATTAATTAAATTCTGATGCGTATCACAGAGAGAAAAAAAGTCTTTGTACAGGGACAGATGCAACATGGATTGGTTGAGGCAGATTCCAACATGGATCTGGGAGTAATAAATAAACTAATAATAAAAAGAAAGCACAGGGCAGTTCAGATGGAAGCAAGCTTTTGCCTTTGCCCTGGGAAGTTTATAGTGTTTTAAACAATTGTAAACATGTCAGTGTACGTGGATACCGTTCCCATAGCAGCATGGCAACAGTTAGGAGTTTCTCAAAACATACCCAAAAGGAAACTAAAAATAGCTCGCCTTCCATATCAAAATATGCACGCATACATATTCAGGCAGTGTACACAAAAATGATATGTAATTAGAAGGTCTGCAGACACCAGACTTCACAAGGCATGCCATAGTTAACTTAAAAAGAAAAAGAAAAAAAAATGGAGTCTTCATTTCAGTGGGCTGAGGAGCTATTGGCAAGTGATGGCTGCCAGGGAAGGGAGAGTTGGTTTTATTCAAATGCAGCCCTGGTAGGTGCTCCAGTGGATGGCCCTACACCCCTGCACATGCCGGCACTATGGAGAATGGGTCAAAACAGGAGTGTTTGACCCCGGGAAGGAAAAGTGCTATGGCTATAAGGGCCGAGGGGGAGCCGCGATTGGGTCCAAGTAATGAACCTCTCAGACAATGGCTTTTTCAAAGAAAGCTACTGGTTGAGTTTTTCTAGAAATGTGGTAGAGAGTGGGGTGTGGTGGTTCAGACCAGTGACCCCAGTGCCTGTGGGGCAATGACTGGTGGCTGTTGCAAGTTCAAGGCCATCGTGGCCTTCAGACTGAGACTTGTCTAACAAAACCAAACTCCAGAGGCTGGAAAGATGGCTCAGCAGTGAAGACTACAGGAGGCTCTCCTGGAGGACCTGAGTTCAGTTCCCAGCAACCATGGCAGCTCACAACCACCTGTAACTCTAGGCGTTTCCATTGCCTTTGACTTCTGAAGTCATCAGCGCTCACAAATACAACCCCCACACAGACACACACACACACACATAATTAGAAATAATAAAAATTTAATTAAACAGAAAAAGCAATGGGAGGCTAGTGATGTAGCTTGGTTGACAGAGTGCTTGACTGACAGACCCAAGGTCCTGGGTTCTAGCTCCTGCAACACAGACGATGGGATGTGACCACACACAAGGTCATCCTCGGCACAGGGAGTTCCAGGCCAGCCCAGACTACCTGGGCTCCAAACAAAGCAAAACAAAAGAATTGGGTAGAGAGACCAGGGAATCAAAGAGAAAAGGGTGGAGCATGGCTAGAAGTTAAGGCTAGAGGCTCTCTTTTCTCCTTTCTGGTTCATATTTTATTCTTTGATAAGTTTATACACGTGCATAATGAATCTTGATCACCACCCATTCACAGCTCTCTCACCCCACCCTACTTCCTGTTAAAATCCTTCTTTCCAGCATATCTCCCTTCTCTCTTCATGTCTTTATTTTTTTGAGACAAGATCCCTGGCTTCCTGGAACATGCTGTATAGACCAGGTTGGCCTGGAAGTTACAGAGATCCACCTGCCTCTCCTTCCCAGAGCGCTGGGATTCTTGTTTTGTGATCCACTGAGGTAGGGTTGCCTACTTAGGCACAGATGGAGCATTACTGACTGGAGCATGGGCAACTTCTCAGTGATTGTGCCACTGAAGAAAATGACTGGCTCCCCTTCCCAAAGCAGCGTTTTGGTGCCAGGTCTCCCCAGTAGGGATGGGGCCTCATGAGCCCCTCTCCCATCCATGATGAAATGCTGATGGCCAAAATGGAATCGTCAAGGCAACTTCAAGTCATAATTTCCTTCCCCTTTCACCTTTCTCCTCTTTATGACAGTATGAGGTTTGAACGCAGGACATCACATGTACTAGGCAAGGGCTGGACCACTGTGCTACATCCCTCACCTCAGAGGCTTGTGACATCAAGGACGCCAGCCATGGCTTTGGCTGCTCTGACGGACACTTTCCTTGTCCAGAAGATTCCTTCTGTCCTGTTTTGTCTTTTTGCTCCTCTCCAAAATTGGATGTAAGTGCACAATATATGCTGTGATCTCCAGTAACTGCAACATCCTTTCAGTTTCTTAAATCACCTTGCCTATTTGGTTATCTTCCCTTCCCTGGATGGTGGTTGCCTTTTTAAAAATAATACAGAATCGAATGTTACCCTTTTCCCAATGAACTTACTTAAACTGACACCGAGGGGCTGAAATAGGGATTCCAAAAGAAAGATAGAATGCCAGTCCATGTTTGTGGACCTCCACTGTTTGTGCTTTTTATTTATATCCAAGAATTAGGAGTATTTCAAAAAACATCATCTAATGAGTATTATTACTAGCGAATGTATTTATCATCCAAATGGAGCTACTTCTGAGGATGAAATGAGGTACTGTTTATGCTAATGCTGAGGAAGCAGGTGTAAACCAAGACTGTCCCAGGCTGCCCAGAGGAGCAACCACACGTTGTATACAAGAACCTAAGTGTGTAGAGGGAAGGGGCAATGCTTGGCTTCTTTTCCTGCAATACTTCACAATTTAAAAGGGAAGATAATTGCTCAGCCGATGAATAGACTTCATCGTTGGCTTGTGTTTTTAGGGAACTTGCTTCCTATGAAAAGCTGCTGAGCTGGCCACTTTTCCTTCAGGTCTACAGTCACAAGGTTGGGTTTCAGGAAAGTCTCACCTGGCACCACCGGGTGATTTTCCCCTCCTCCTCATCTGCTCTCAGCTTGGAAAGCAGAGGGGAAGCAAACGGAAGAGTGAAACACAAGAGTCATGGAGAAGATAATCCTGTCAGTCCGGGGTGCTTTATGAAAGCACTAAAGGGGTGAAAGTATGAATTCAGATAAGAAGCCATTTCAGAATGTCTATGATGTTTATTACCCGGCTTTCATTTTCTTTGCCAGGAAATGCTGGCCCCGAGGGAGAGATGCGGAACAAGTGTTGAGTTTCCTCTGACAAGAAAGGATGTTGTTTGCTTTCTATGTTGTTGAGAAAAGAATCAGTCAGATGGGACAGGGTATCTCCTTGTTCTGTCAGGATCCACCATTAGCAAAGGGGATACCTTACACAAGTCATTTCTCCAGGCAAAGAGCCTCTGTCTTGGCTTAAAAACTCTGCAAAGGATTGTAGACATCCTGTTCAACTGAAGCTTTCTTCAGCCTTCTATAAGGAGGGCTCTAAGTCTCCCTGTCCCTCAGTGAAGAGGCAGCACAATTTGGGAGGCAATGTCGCAGGTCTCTATGATCTGAGATCCTGCAACCATGCTGGTTATCTGAGCTTGGGCCAGATTATTCTACAGGATGTTGCCTAAAGTCTCTGGTCCCAGGTGTCTTTATCTTTCAAGGAGGGAAAATCATCTTTGTGCCCTCTCTAGAGTTGCTGGAGAAGCCAAGATACCTTCACTAGTACTGAGAACATAAATGTGAGCAATGGTTGTCTCTTTGCACAGTTAGCAACAGTACTACTAGGGAAAAGTGCAGGGAACAGCAACAACGATGCTTTGTGTTTCTGCTCCAAAGAAACCCACGTGGGTACCTAATGCCAAAAGTTAGTGGCTTATATATACCACAATCCTAATTTCATCTCTGTCCCCTGAATTCAACTGTTTATTACTCTAACACCAAAGAGACTTTGTGTTTTATCATATCCATCCATCCATCCATCCATCCATCCATCCATCCATCCATCCATCCATCGCAAGCCAGTTAGTGTCTTGGACCACAACTAGTCCCTGTAATTCAGGAAAAGCTGAAGAGTTATATTTCGGAAATGGCATCTCTTTTATAATGCCTAATTTAGAGACTAAAAAAAGTTCCAGAAAATATGAGTTTCTTCACAAAATTGTGAAAACCTTTAAATTTAATGAATTTCTGTTTCTAAGAGTGGGGGTGGGGGACAGGCTCTTTATAAATATCAAATCGTGTTGTTAGCTACAGAGTCTGCCAGTTGGTTAAATAGAGCCAAATTCTGTTCAGTGCGATAATTACTGAATTTGACATTCACAGAGGTTCTTTTATAATTCTGGGAATAAGAAATCCACAAACTCATTAAATTACAAACTGTTTCAACCCTATTACCCTAATTCAATTACCCCGTGGACTTCATCACTGCAGGAAGTCGCTAGGACAGGCTCTCCTGTTTAGACTCAGTAAAGGGGATTACATTTATGTAAAACGCTACCACAGTGTGGCTTTTAAAAATAAAATCCAACATTAATCTGCCCAATCTGGAGTTATAGCGGATGATTCTAAGGGGATTTGTTTACCCATACCCCCCACAGAGTCTTCTGTCTAGCAATTCTTCCCCAGCATTCAAAGACGAAACACAAAGAAAATAGGACCAACGTTTAGTGAATAACATTTGGGCAGGGGCAAGAAACCTGACCATAACAGTTACCTGTTTCTTTGAAATAATAATAGCAATAATGAGTTATTTACCAGTATTTATTCCTTGGCTATATCAAGGGGAACCTAGTTATTTCCCACAAGCTAACAGTTTTTAATGGAGGTTTTATTATTAAATGCAGTTAATCAACGATAAACGTCTGGATAACTCCTATATTTTTGAAGAGCCCTGAGTTCTTCATGCTCCTGCTGGAATGTCGTGTGCTAATGGCTGACACAAGCGTGCTGGTGGGAACTCGCCAGGCTGAGTTGTTCCTATGGCAGCCAAATGTTGGAAAACAGGAGAAGCATGTGGTCCCAAAATATCACCCCCAGAGTATTTCATAATTACAAAGGGGGGCAGATATGTCTAAAAATGGAGGGACCTGGCAGATACCTCCTTAACCTAACAAGGACACTAAGCTGGAAATACAGGATTCCATCCCATGCCCACAGCAGGTATCACTAACAGCGTCCAGGAGGCCAGGGCACAGCCTCAGAATCCTTTTCAAGATTGAGGGCATTGTCCTGCAGAAGAGTGTGAGAAGCTAAACATGGTGCCGTCGCTGCCCTACAGAGTGGGGAAAGTTGTGGACCTGGCTCCAAGTGATGCCCCTTCCTCGGTAAGGACCTTGTGGATGCTTCTCAAGTGGTGCCGAGGAGGGCTTCACAGATACAACAGTCTGGATGGTTGTGCTCAGAATACTACCCCCACCACTGTGTGTGTGTGCGAGCGTGTGTCTGTGTGTAGGTAAAAGACAAACGAGCAAACAAAACAGCCAAAGCAAGTCGGTTACCAATTTAGTCAGCACTGCCAAATAAGATAGAACATTTTGCTGTCACGGACAACCCAGCAACAGATTATTTTTGGACTTTGAAGTATTACTTCTGTGGCTACCAAGCTGGTTAGGGTCACAACCGCATGCCCTACAGAAAAGAATCTTGCTGTGGGGAGGGTAAGTTCTGCACAGTTGACTCTGGCTCCCAAATTGCCCTCTGAAACCCAGGCCTATTCATTGCAGCCCTCCCAATGGTGGCAGGGTCCCTCCTCTAAGACTATGTGCTTAAATGTCACTTTGCCCACCTAACAATCTCGCTGCTTCTTGTTCCTTCCCCGGCTCAGTCGCTCCTCAGTTTACTTCCGACTGCTTATCCCATCTGGCAGGTATTTGATTAATTTGTTTCTCGGCATGGCATCCGGGAGTGGGTTGGGTCAGTCTTACGGATAAAACATCCATCAACTCCGCCAGAGAAGGAGCTGTTCCTGAATCCTCAGCATCTACAAGTCCTGGAACACGGAGCCACTTGGTAAATATCTCTCAAGCAAACAAACCAGGAAATGGATGGATAAATGAGATTTGATATTTTTAAATATCTTCATCTCTTTGGAATTCATTTTAAAGGGGAGGAAAAGAAGGGATCCACCTGTGTCATGGCTAAAACTTGAGGCAAAACGTTAAGAACGTAGTCCTAAGTGGTTGACAGCCGGGAATCTCAGGTGAGAGAGCATCTCCAGGCAGAGCTGGGCAATGCTCTGAGCAGTGGTGTTGTGGATAAGCATCCCTCTTTCAGTATGGTTCCTGGAGGGCTACATACTTTGTATGACTCACAAAACACACGAAGAAAGTTGTCCTCACCGTGAAGACTTACCTTCGAACACTCCCCTGTTGTCAGCTGAAGCCCATACCCACAGTGTTCATCAGTGCCGAGAAGGACCAGAGTCAAATGGCAGGTCAGAGGAACCCTTGCATCAGGGCTGAAATGATGTCTTAGAAACACAAGAATCCTCATAGAAAGAATAAAGATCGGTTTAGTTTCCTGTCTCCCTACTAGGCATTTCATCGCTCTTGTGGCCTCCGGCTTGGCCACGTTCTTCATTCACTCCAGTTTGTTCTTCAAGGGAAATAAAAGACTCGACCTACAAGTCAGAGTAAGACAAATATAAGACATTTTCATCTGGGCGGTGGTGGCGCACGCCTTTAATCCCAGCACTCGGGAGGCAGAGGCAGGTGGGTCTCTGTGAGTTCGAGGCCAGCCTGGTCTACAGAGCATGTTCCAGGGCAACCAGGACTGTTACACAAAGGAAACCCTGTCTCAACACACACAAAGACACACACACACACAAAGACACACACACACACACAAACAAACACACACAAACAACAAACAAACAAAAAAACCACTTTCAACAAATACAAAGTTTGAGTCATGGTACTTGTACCATGTTATAAAAAATAAGTCATTCCCTGTTGTATTTTAAAACAGTTTGATGCATTTTTGTTACTAACCAGGTGACTTTATTAACTACCTTTTAGGTGACAGGAAGAGGCAGCAAGTATTACTGCCTAGTGATCTTCCTTCCTGTCCTATGTACCGAAAATCCATGGTGCTACGCATGGTACAGGCTCATTCTTGGCTTTGTCTATTGACAAAGGCTTAGTGCTTTCTCTACCTTATCTTAGACTCATTCCCAATTTGCTCTTCAAACTTAAATTAACCCATTTATATTAATCTACATTCTGTCACATGGCTTGTTACATCTCTTCAGTACCATGTGGCCCACTTCCTCCATGTCTGCCTGGCCAATTCCCTGCCTCTCAGATTCTTCCCCCAATTTTCTCTCTGTCCCCAGAAGTCCCGCCTGTCCTCTCCTGCCTACTCACTGGCTGTTCAGCTCTTTATTAAGGGCACCAATCAGAAGGTGCCTTAGCAGAGACACATCTTTACGGTGTACAAAAAGATGGTCCCACAACATTCCCTCGGTCGTGTTTTCCTGATCACCTGACTACAGGAGCTGGAGAGGTGTGCCTTGCTGGCAGCTGCAGTCTGTCTTAGGAGCTACCACTAAGCCACAACTCCATGATGGAAGAAACTAGGTTTTTAATGATCTATTAGCTATTTCTTCCACACAAATTTATATCTTGAAGGTGTTCAGGAATTATTTCAAGACCCACTTATCAGGAAACAGAATAGCAAAAAGATTTCAGGAGCTGGTGGTTTCGGTTGTGTTGCTCTTTTCTGTGTTGTTTTTCAAGGATTCTAGGGACTCAATATCAAGGCAGCAGCTACTTAAAATCTTGCCACAGTTCTGATGTTCCAAAGACCAAGCATACAGTTTAATTCTTGGTTGTTCCAAAGGAACATATTAGTTTCACAGTCATCTGTTAGTTTTCCATGTTCGGTTTGGTGTTGTGCAATCCCTAACACAATTGCACTTGTCTTCAAAAACTTGAACTTGCACATGCAATCCTGGGTTTGTTAGTTAGTTTGTTTGTTTTATTTTCCTCAACTAGTCAAGTGAGAAAAATAATTTGTCACCTTTAAGTTTAGGTCTGAGAGTTGGAGAAAAAGCTCATGGAAACTAGGAGCACAAACACACAGACCAAAATTGAAACGTGACCTCAGGAATCTCAGATGGCTAGTTAGAAGTAGCTGCTTCCACACTCACCCGATGAGTCTTGCCCACCCACCTCCCTCCTCCCCTACTAAATCCCTCCGATTTCCTAGCACAAGCCTTTCACTTACATCTCCTCTAAACCTCCTATGGTGGCTGCAATGTTGGCCAAGAGCTCATTCAGAGTCATAGTCTCAGGACTCTTGTTTGTGTCTCTTTGGTAGCACAGTTACTTTCTACCTTAGTAGTCTGTAGCCTACTGAGCATCTTTCCTCGGTAATAAGGCACTTGAAAGTGAGATCTTCATTGCGTTATCTAGTCCCATAGTACTTATCTGCCACATAATCAGTGCTTAACATTTTTATTTGAATTAGGTCAAGTTACAGATGAATTTGGGGTCCAACTCTGCAATCGAGGTCAGATGCCAATAGTGCTTCGTCAGGTCTCCGACAGGATGCTCTGTTTGCATCTGCTGGGTCAAACACGCCCAAATTGTGACTTTCTGCCTCATACATCCTCCATTTCTGTCTCCATTTAAACCAAAGATGCTGATGTCACTCAGTCTTGCTGCTCCTGTCTCCCGTGCTTGAAGAGGAACTAGAGAAGGAAACGGAAACCTAGCTTTGCCTGCTCCCTTAGCTTCCTTGTTTCCTTTCTTGGTTTCCATGTTGGTCATGTGGCAGCCCTGGGAAGATGCCTTAGGGTTCTTACTGTGAGGCTTCTGAAAATGTACCAAGGCTCTCCCATGTGACTGAGCCTCCTTATGTACGGCCCTCCTTGTCCCCATTCACATTCGGGAGCCCCAGAATGCATCCCACCCTTTTTAGTTCTTTAGAAAACTGGAGTCTAAACCCAGACAGACCTTTTAAGTTTCTCTGTTGTTAGATTGCACACATCTCAGTGGTTGATATAAGACGCAGAATCCCAGCTTTACAGTAAAGAAAGAGGAAGGAATCAAGGGAAACCCATGCTGTTGGAGTCACGGGGCCTTGAGAGTGAGCTCCGCACTTTTCCTTTCTACCTGGTGGACCTCGACCAAGCTAAGACACATGTGGACCACACTCCTCGGTACAGGAGAATGTTCAGTAGGCCAACTCTAAAGTCTTCCCTGGGCCTAGAAGCAGAGTCATCCCTACAGAGCCTGTCGTCTGTCAGAGGGTGATAAAAAATCTTATCCCACGGATTAAGTGAAATTTGCTCTATTTTTAGAAAAAAAATCACAAAGTACACATCCTGAACTTATAAGCCAGAGCTCCACTTCTTAAAACTGTGTGACCAGCGGAACAGCACTTTCCCAGAGCTGCAACCGGTCCTGTCTCCCCAGTGTGTCCCGGAGAGGAGGCTATTTAGGCTTCCCTTCCACCATGAGCTCAGGAATGGAAGCCTGAGTTCCGAGCTTGAGGGCGGGTGGGTTCTGCTGTTTGCCACGATGTTCTGATGTGATTCTCACAGTAGGAGCTAGGGGAGAGGAGGATCAGCAGCACTCTGCATACAAAACAGAAAAGTCTAGCTCCCTGTGGGTGCAGGAATATGGTGGGGATTACACTTATTCTAAACTATTCAGTCTCTGCAATCCCCCCACCTTCTCTCTCTCTCTCTCTCTCTCTCTCTCTCTCTCTCTCTCTCTCTCTGTGTGTGTGTGTGTGTGTGTCTGTATTGGTGTTGGTGGAGCAGGAGTGGGAAGTGAAGGAATGATATTCTCCTATTCACCCAACCAAAATCTGCAGGAACAATTTCTTGCAGCTAGTCAGAGAAGGAACTGGAAGGGGACCTTTCCCAGAGGCCTGGAGCATGCTGCTGACTGTCCCACTAACATCCCCAAGGGTGATTATTGGATAACTTGGACTTCGGCAAAAGGAGTTATGGTATCCTTAGACTTTGAAGTCCAACAGAAAGAAGCGTCTATTTACTGATCACAATAGAATTTCCCTTGGTAAAGAACTAAGAGGGAAAGCAGAGCGCCCTGCATCTCCTGGATGTTCTAGACGGAAGTGTAATCTGAGGACTGGAGGGGGGGGGGAGGTAGCGAAGACAGGAGAAGAAGAAAGGAGGAAAGGAGGGAGGAATGAAGGGAAGGGGAGCGAGAGGGAGGGAGGAACACTATGTGAGTAGTGGTACTGAAGGGCCTGCTCAGTGAGAAGGGGACAGTTTTGGAAACACTGGCCTGTGTTAGAAGAGACACTGCACACAATTTAAATTGTCTTAATTGCCCTTGTATATGAGCTCTTCAGTGTGGCCAACACCAGCCTCAAAGGGATAAAAATTAGTTCTTGGTAGGTGGGGGAATAAAGATATTATAATGTCTCAGGACTATCCAAAAGACCACAGTAAATTAACAAACACGATCTGTCTGTGGTGTTTAGATTCCATAGACGGGGTGGAGTTTGAGGTCAGGCAAACTAAGGGCAGCAATGTTTTAAACAACTTCACCAGGAAAAGGTAATGAGGGGGAAGAAAACAGCCAAGTTGAAGGACAGTGTACAGAAGCAGTCCGATTTCACTTCAGTTTCTCATTACTAGCTCTGGTTCCAGTTCCCTCTTACAGCCAACCCGTGTATATTAGGTGGGGTGCGGGGAAGACAGGCTTCCACAATCCCTCCCGGTCAGGGGCTATGCTAGAGAGCAGCAAGAGGACCTCTCTCTGGGGTGGGGGTGGCACCAACCCACAGCAGATGACTGTGGAGACCTCTGCCAGGGGGCAAAACCGGCAGGAGGCAGGCAGGCTTCCATTGCAGTCCCTTAAACCGTGGCCCTCCAAGTCAATATCACCAGGAACTCGTGAGAAATACACATTCTCAGGTCCTACCCCAGACCGGCTGGATCAGAAACTCTGCAGATTGGGTGCAGCCATCTGGTCTATGTCTCCCCTTCAGGTTTCAGAGCCTCTGGCTAAGAGGCAGATGACCCAAGGGCACAGGGAGCCAAAAGTGGAGGTAGATATAACAGGAAGTGGGGGCTCAGTACACAAAAATGTTCGATTACTCTCTAGTTTTAGAACATCTTTGAAATTTTCTTTTAGACCTGAGTAATCTCTATGTAACTGTTTTTACAGAGCAAGAAAACGACCAAACATGCTGGGCACAAAGAAAATGGAAGCGTGTACTGAGCTGGCTAGTTAGGGCCATGAGAGCGATGGAGGCAGGCAAGTGAAGAAGCAGGTTGGCAGGGGAGAGCAGAAATCCAAACAATCAAGTGATCGCTTTATTTTGGGTTAGCTCATCTCAGGAGAAACGTCCGTAAGACTGTCTTATCCTGCCTAAAAGGTTGCTGTGATTTGCCCACGTCCCTAACCAAAGAAGGCAAGTTAAACTAAGGCTCCCGCTGTGGCTCAAAGGCGAGGCCCAAACGCCAAGCGTCTTTCCAATTATCAAGTTCATTGTTTTCCTTCTTCCTTAGGAACTATGGTATTTTTACTTAGGACCTACTATTTTCTATTTATGAACTATTTACAATGATTTGCACTAATTTATTTTTCTCTTTCAAGTAAGAAGAAATCAGATTAGAAGCAAACGGAGTGGTAAACCCTCGCTTGAGTTCGCAACTCCTCCGTGAGCCAAGGATGTGAACAGACCGAACCCTACAGCAAGGACTCCGCTTTCCAGTGAGGTGTGGGACCGACGCCTCTAACGCCAGCACTTGGGAAACAGGCTAGCCTGGACTACGTAGTGAGGCTCTGGTTCCACGCAGGCACAGCCCTGAAAAGATGAGCGTGGGCTTCCCAGGGTGCTTTTATGAGAACTATTGTCATAAACCAATTACAAAAGAAGCGCAGTCACAATGGCTTCCGGGAACTTTTTCATTTTGAGGGCTGGGGAAAGGTGTGTGTGTGTGGGGGGGGTGGAATTCCAGCTGCTTGGTTAAAACATAAATCTAGACTTCAGTGAAAATACAGCAATTTTTCTGACCCGACCAGCCTGTGCTCTAGGGAAAAAAAAGAAAAAAAGAAAAAAAAAACTTATTTGCTGAATTTTATGTGCTTGAAAATAGGAATCATGTATCCTATTATTCCTAAGTAACCCCACCCCCACCCACTGCTGGTTTTTTGAGAAAGGGTTTCTGTGTATCCCTGGCTGTCCTGGAACTGGTTCTATGGACCAGGCTGGCCTCGATCTTAGAGATCCGTCTGCCTCTGCCTCCCAAGTGCTGGGATTAAAGGTGTGCGCCACCACCGCCCTGCTTACATCTAAATGCGCTTACATTAGGTGTTTTGACATTGACCAGCTAGAGCAGGGGTTCTCAACCCTCCTAATGTGGAAACCCTTTAATACAATTCCTCGTGTTGTGACCTCAACCATAAATTATTTTTGTTGCTACTTTATACCTATTATGAATTGTAATGTAAATAACTGTGTTTTCAAATGGTCTTAGGTGACCCCTGTGAAAGGGTCGTCCCACCCCCAAAAGACGGAGATCCACAGGTAGAGAACCACTGGAAACCAAACGGAAGAAATCTATGTTCATTATCAGCTCCCTGTCTAACCAGGCCGACTGATATTTATTGAAACATCACTCTTTTCTCAACAGCAAGTGTGGTCCTGGTGGTCAGGTTCAGGTCCTGTGAGTTCTGTACCAGGTGGTTGATTGGAAGTTCAGGAAATCCTTCTGCCTATGGGCTTTTAAGTCAGGTCATTTTATAGATTATACAGAGAGCTGCCTCTCTCTCCCACCCCCCACACAGACTGCCCTGAGATTTAAAGACAAGATATTCTTATGCGAGAAGGGAGCTGGTCTTCAGATGGTCTAGGTTTCATTATTGCTTTCAATGCACTCTTGTGTGGAGTTCTTAAATTGCCTTATATTATGAATAGGTAAGGGTGAGACATATTAAATGTCTTGCTGCCAAGTAAGGGCAGATATAAGAAACTTTAATTCTTTTTGTTATTTGTGTTACTAAATTTGCCAAATAGCTCATACTTAGTGACAGATATGGCCTTCTTCAGGACATTCCTGAAAGAGCCCCAGGCTTTGTGTGTGCGCTCTGCGGTGTGCTTTCCCGCAGACATTCATGCTCCAAAGCAGGCCCAGGATACCAAGCAACACTCCAGTCAGAGGTAGGTGGCTACTGCTCGTTTCTCTGTCCTCTGATCAGAGATTCTTGGAAGTCCAGGCACCCACAAGCTCAGCCTTAAGGAATCCACACTATCGATCAATTACCATTAGCTGAGCGAGAATCGTCTGTAGTATACACAGGCAAGAGAGCTGGTCTGTGAGTGGCAGAGACACTGTCTTCTCCACACAAACAAACACTGTGTCAGGAGCAACTGGAGGGAACAATTGTTCGGCCCCCACATTTGTCCCATTAGGGGCCTGCTGTATCTCTGCCAGGGGACAAAACCATGGGGGGTTAGTTTGGTATAATACCAAGAACAGGCTTCACAGTCTCCACACTCAACTTCAGCAATAACCATCAAGGTTGTTAGCCATACTTAGTTGAAAAGTGTTTCAGGCATCATCCAGGAGTCTGGAAGTTCGAGATGATAATCACGCGACTGGACTCCTAGAAAGACCAAACTACAGCACAAACCATCTCTCCTTCTTCCAGTCAGCGAGGATTTATGGTGTCTCTGCTGAGCCCGAGGTGAGAGCCACAGACCGAGATCCTGTCCTCATGGGACCTCACAATAGCTTCTACTGGGAGACTCTTAAGAAATTCCCGTGACAGCTGGTCCGGGGGCAACTTCTCCAAACACACTGTAATGTCGCTGGCAGTGTTGCTAAATCACACCATGTTCTTCAGGCGCTGGGTTGAGATTTTGCTTTATTGCTTTACTCCAGTGTCTGTATCTGGAACCGGAAGCTGACCGGGACTAGCCAGGCTAGAACAACTTGAAGTCTGCTTGCCAGGCTCTGCGGCGTTTTCCTGAAGATCACATCTAAACATTTTCATCTGAGGAGAACACTAGCAACCAACTTTAACAGTCAACTTGAGTATTTCAGTGGGAGTTTGCCAATAGTGACTAATAGATTTAGAAAATGCCAGAATCCCTAATAAGAAGAGAGGGGGAAAAAAAAAGAAAATGCATATTCTTTTAGGGGTTTGGCTAAACTGTTTTCCTAAAGTTTAGACAAGTGTTAAACACTGTCCCACATTCTGAGTGACTTCACTGCTGAGGTGTCTCACGTTTCACCCCTTGTGCCCCAGCAAGGCCCCATTCCATGCCAGACATTGTCTTGAAAACTTTTCCAATGTTGACCTTCTCAAAAAATGTCCAAAATATTTATAAATTTTATATCATTTCTTGAAGTGGGGCCTGGGATAGTCTTGAAGACACTGAATTCCCCCAGGTTGTTTTTCATTCAATTTACAATCCTCTTGATTTTCCATTCCCCCCCCCCCCCCCCGCTCCTACCCCAAATGAGGAGGTTACAGGCATTCACGTCATGCTGGGCTTGAATTCCTTATCTTTCTGACGCTACTGTTTCTGTAGGTGCCTTATGGAAATTGCGCATTTAGGAATACTTTCTCAGTACATCACTAAAATCGGTGTTACAAGTGTCTGTGCATCGTGTGTTCCCGGAATATACTAATTTTCTATCAGTACATTCTATCTCTGTGCAATTTCAGATAAAAACGAATACGGTCTTCATTGCTCACTTTTTTATTACTGACTCTCCCAACCTTGAAAAATGCCTTGTTATTCAACATTACATATTTCTCAATAAGCGGGTGAAAGAAAGATCATTTGCCTTAACTTTTTAAGAAAATCTTTTGTCTGTGTAAGCTTTCGAAGAAATTATAGCAGAAGAGTAAGGATGTACAATTCCTCTTCAGGGTCAAACCTTCAAATCCCAAATTCCAACTCCACCTCTTACTAGCTTTGTGACTTAGAATATATTACCCAGTTTTCTAGATCATCTTCAATTGCAGTGAGGATTAACTAAACAATGCTTGTGCCATGGCTTGACTAGAGCTCACACTGGAGTTTGGTCCTTACGGTAAGTGGGTTGACAGGTAATGGGGCCTTTACAAGGTTTTGGAAGTGATGAGGGAGTGGATTGGTTTTCTCATAGAAGTGAGGTGGTCAGTTGCAGGGGTTTGGCCATCTCTCTTCTCATCTATAACTACCATTTGCCTTCCTATTTTCTCATCCTATTATGACGTGGAATGTGATCAGCACCATGTACTTGGATTTCCAGAATCAGGAGCCCAAATAAATCTCTTTTCCTTAGTCCTGGATATTCTGCTACATCAGCTGGGCAGGGTGGGGGAGAGAAAGGATGACCACAGCTTGTATCCCGTTTAGTCCAGTTTCAACACAGAGTAAGCTCTCGGTGAGTGTATTATTGGTACATGGGAGTGCCGATCGCAAGACAGGGAGAACTCACGCATGCGCTCTTATTTAGTCCTCCACAATCATGTGAACCAAGGACTTCATCTTGAACTAGATTTAGAATCTAGGAGATTAATGAGGAATAGTGCTCTCTCTCTCTCTCTCTCTCTCTCTCTCTCTCTCTCTCTCTTTCTCTCTCTCCCTCTGTGTGTGTGGGAGGGGGCAGTACGTGTGTGTCAATTTCCAGAGAGAATTACCTGACCGGGGGGGGGGGGGGGGTAACCCCACCCCATGGGCTGGGAGCTGTATGGGATAAGATGGGAGGTGGAGCCAGCAGAATGCAGATACCTGGTTTACTCTGTTTCTCACTTTACTCTGCTTCTCCCAATATGGTACCCACTGCTCCGCTCTCCCTTGCTCTTCTCTCCACGGTGAACTGGACCCTCTGGACCATGAGCCGAAACAAGCATCTCCTACCTTAACTTGTTTCTGTTAAGTGTCTTGGTCATAGCGACACAAAGTGGCTAATACATTCATTGTTCTGTCCAAGAAAATCGATTTTGCCTGAAGCTTTTTTGGCACTTGGAAGAAACTAAGGTCTGTGCTTTAGATCTATAAACAGAAACCAAATCAAATCACATAGTTAAAATATAGCTATGAGGAAGCAGGCATGGTGGCGCATGTCTGTAGCCCTACCACTCTGGAGGCAGAGGTAAGAGGATCGCAAGTCCAAGGCTATCTCGAGGTGCACCTTGAGTTCCAGGCAATGTATGCATAGGTGTGTGTGTGTGTGTGTGTGTGTGTGTGTGAGAGAGAGAGAGAGAGAGAGAGAGAGAGAGAGAGAGAGAGAGAGAGAGAAATTGATTCCCGGTATTTGGAATCCAGGTGTAGATCTATTTTATCTAAATTTGATTTGACTTTAGTCACTATAACCTATCTTTATATATCTATATTTTCATTTATTCAACAAATATTTACTATGTGCATTACTCATGGATCCTACCTCCAAAGATTTATCATAAAAGGAGAATTCATGAAAAGTCGAAGACATGGCAGGTGCTAGAGGAAAAGCAGACCTAGAACTCTAGGGAGTCCCAAGAACAGCAGTTACTTCTTACAGTAGAGAGAAGGATCATGGAGCCCCGGGGGGGGGGGGGGTGCCTACGTTCCATCCTGCTGCAACTTACCCAATCACTTTCTTAAAAGACAGGGCCAAGAAGATGGTAGAGTAAGTGAAAGCAGCAGCCATGAGTAGATCCCATGGAACCGAGGGGTGGATGTGGTGATACTTGGTTTGTACAAATAAAGCTCGCCTGGAGATCAGAGGGCGGAGCCAGCCACTGGTTAACATAGAGTCTGAAGGTCTGTACAGACAGACAGTAAGCGGTATGGCTGGGCAGAGGAGACCAGAGGTCAGTTCTTTTGCGGCTGAGCAGTTAGAAAGGTGAGAGTTGGCTGTGGTCTGCTCCTTCGTCTCCCAGCACTTCCAGCGTTTACCCGGATATCCGGCTTCGGCTTTTTATTATTAAGACCAACAGGTGGGAGTCTGTAGGAGTCTGGAACACTATTGTCCATTAGATCCTCTTTAAAATTCAACGTTGTAAATGTTTGAAAGAGTCTACAAGACCATTTGCTTCTATGGTAAACTACATGTAAGATACAGTGTGCATTCCATAGCATGCCCGGGCAGAGGCCATCCGTGACCAGCCAGGGGATGTACTGAATTCTCCCCTCAGCCTTGCCATTCACAGACTCAGCAAGAGACTGGAAAAGACGATGGTAAATGATGGCAGAGCAATAAGGGCCTACGGAATGACAGCTTTGGGACAATCTGAACGTCTCTGTGGGTTGGACGGAAATCAGTACAATCAGTAAAGTTCCAAGGTCTGAGAGATGTGTAGACTGGAATTATGGGGGCAGCAGCACCCTCTCACTCCCAGGCCTTATAGAAGGAAACACGTGGCGTCGATATTTGTGGCTGAAGCGAAGCCTTCAGTGGTACATTGACCCAAGAATTCTCAATGGCTGTATGCATCAACCCCTCCTACAGAATATTCCAAAGTTATAGTATCTCTGTTAATTAAATACAATATTGCTTTGATATATTTGCATGTGTTACTTAACTCAGAGCCTCCCAAGCGCTTTGGAGAAAGAAATAAAACGAGAGAGGAGCAAGCTCTGGGACTGGCAACATTCCGTAAGTCTGGGCAGACTACCACACCATTGCCCAGGTGGACTGCTGCGTACAATTTTTGTTCTCTTTGAGGGACGAAGTGAGTCTCTCAGCATTTCTGTCTGAATGTTTGCTCGAGCTCAGGATGATTTGAGGAGGCAGTACCATCCTAAGATAAAACCCAAATTAAAGTTACAGCAGATAAAATTAGAGAGTCATATTCTACTTTAATTCAGTGCCACCATATTTTAGTGGCATCTCATTTGAGAGTGCATAATTATTTTCAAATTATCATATATCATTTCATACTTAAGCTTGATTATGAGTTAAAACTTCCAGGGAGATTGGAATTCTACACGAAAACAAGATTTTAATTCCTACTTATTAGCCTCTTGGATCCTTTCGTTTCCTGAACCCTCAGATCAACTGTTTCCCAGATGATCTCTTAGGGCAGTGGGAAAATTTAAACAGACCAGATCAGTGTTGTTTAATATGGCATGGTTTCAAGAGACACAATTTCTCTATATCCAAATTCTAACTAGTGCTCAGTAGGAATGCATTTTTCCAAGAACATCTTGAAAATATTTCTTTAAAGAAATATTTTTTTTAAAAAAAAGTATATTTACTTAATAACAAAGAGGCTCTTAAAGAGGCCTGAGTCAAAAAGACTTGGGAAGTTCCAGATACCGTGGGCTTGCTCTTCCATGTTCAGTTCCACAGCTTTGATGCTTCTCCATTCTAAAGAGAACGAGTGGACTTGTTCACATACATAGTCAGTATGAAAGATGTCCAGTCTTCCGTCTGCTCATCTTGTCTCATCTCTGTAGTGTCGGCTGATAAAATCCATCCTTTTCTAGGGTCAAATGCCTTTCAGATCCTAGGTCACAGTTAAAGAGGCCGTAAAGCCTGGGTTTCTTCAAAGAAACCAGCCTCGAGGGCTAATCATCCTTCCTTCAGATCCTCTAATTCCCACCGGCTGTGAGACTGTTTGATTGGCACTTATCTAATCCAGGAGACTACGTAACTTCCGTGAAGCTAGGGTTCCATGCCATTATATTCTTGGTGATTGGAACAAAGAACACATCCAGCAAACATTGGTTAAAATAGTAAGTGTAGTAACTGAAAGGAATTTCTCCGAGAGATTCCAGCAGTAACGCTGTAGGGCTGCACTGCTTAATACAGCAGCTCCTGCCTCGGACGGCTGTTGAAACTTAGTCTTAAACTAATTAAAACTGGAATTTAGCTCTTCTGTTGCACTACCCCCGTGTGAGATGCTTAGCAGCCACACATGCCTTAGCCATACTTGATAGAGCAGATTAGAGAGTATTTCTATCATTGTAGACATTTCTGTTGGACCACGCAGTTCAAGTCAGTCTAAAATTCTATGCCAAGAGAATATTACTTTTACATGATCAATCAGATTGTTATTGTTGCTTTAATTTTAAATATTAACTGTGTGACTTAGACATTTTCAAAAAACTATTCCCCACTCATTGATTGAACTTAGTCCAAACACTTTGTATTTCTCCAAAATGTCCAGTAAATAATTTGGCTAATTTGGTTTATAAGGGGTCTATTATTCTGTATACTTCTCTAAGCACTCAGAAAAAAATCTTGAAATTGAAAATGCTCCCTCCCCTAGTCTTCTAGGCCAATATACTCCTGCTCCTCCTCCAGGTCACAGTCAGTGAGGGCAGAGTTGCGTACAACAGGTGGTAGGGAGGGCCTGGATACTCATGTGAGGGTCTCATGACCCTGCCCACCCTTCTGTGAGGGGCCATAAACAATCAACAAGCTTAATGGGTTGATCTTTTGCAAGTGGATACAGCTAAAGAACCAAGATGGTGGGATTTGGCTCAGATCTGGTCCTGCAAGACTGTCCTCTGACTTCATGTGCAGGGTGGTATGTGTACACCCCCCCCCCACACACACACACTCTCTCACTCTCTCTCTCTCTCTCTCTCTCTCTCTCTCTCTCTCTCTCTCTCTCACACACACACACACACACACACACAAACAAACAAACAAACAAAGAAACGTAAAAAATTAAAAGAACAGAACTCAACTTCATATGGAAAAGCAAAAAAACCCAGAATAGCCAAAACAATTCTGTACAATAAAGGAACTTCTGGAGGTATCACAATCCCTGACTTCAAACTCTACTACAGAGCTACAGTACTGAAAACAGCCTGGTACTGGCACAAGAACAGACAGGAGGACCAATGGAACTGAATAGAAGACCCGGATATCAATCTACACATCTTCAAACACCTGATTTTTGACAAAGAAGCAAAAAATATCAAATGGAAAAAAAGAAAGCATATTTAACAAATGGTGCCAGTATAACTGGATATCAACATGTAGAAGAATGAAAATAGATCCATATCTATCACCATGCACAAAACTCAAGTCCAAATGGATCAAAGACCTCAACATAAAGCCAGCCACACTGAATATTATAGAAGAGAAAATGGGAAGTACACTTGAACACATTGGCACAGGAGACCACTTCCTAAATAGAACCCCAGCAGCACAGACACTGAGAGAAACAAATAATAAATGGAACCTCCTGAAACTGAAAAGCTTCTGTAAAGCAAAGGACATGGTCAACAAGACAAAATGATAGCCTACAGAATGGGAAAGGTCTTCACCAATACCACATCAGACACAGGTCTGATCTCCAAAATATACAAAGAACTCAAGAAATTGGTCATCAAAAGAACAAATAATCCAATTTAAAAATGGAGTACAGACCGAAACAGAGAACTCTCAACAGAGGAATCTAAAATGGCTGAAAGACACTTAAGGAAATGTTCAATATCCTTAGTCATCAGAGAAATGCAAATCAAAACAACTCTGAGATTCCATCTTACACCTGTAAGAATAGCCAAGATCAAAAACACTGATGACAACTTATGTTGGAGAGGTTGTGGAGTAAAGGGAACACTTGCTGGTGGGAATGCAAGCTGGTACAGCCCTTTTGGATATGGCCATTTCTCAGAAAATTAGGAAACAACCTTCCTCAAGACCCAGTAATACCACTTCTGAGTATAAATCCAAAGGATGCTCAATCGTGCCACAAGGACATGTGCTCAACTATGTTTATAGCAACATTGTTTGTCATAACCAGAACCTGGAAACAACCTAAATGCCCCTTGACTGAAGAATGGATAAGAAAAATGTGGTACATTTACACAATGAAGTACTACACAGCAGAAAAAGATAATGGTATCTTGAAATATGCAGGCAAATGGATAGAGCTAGAAAACATCATATTGAATGAGGTAACCCAGACCCAGAAAGAAAATTATCATGTGTACTCACTCATAAGTGGTTATTAGACATAAAGCAAAGAAAACCAGCCTACAAATCACAATCCCAGAGAACCTAGACAACAATGAGGACCCTATGAGAGACATACATGTATCTAATCTATATGAGAAGTAGAAAAAGACAAGATCTCCTGAGTAAACTAGGAGCATTGAGGAGCATGGGGACCATGGGAAAGGGTTGGAGGGAAGGATAGAGGCAGGGAGGGGAGCAGAGAAGACTGTATAGCTCAATAAAATCAATTAAAAAATTAAAACAATGATTTTAGTTAAACTTATTCTTCAATTTTAATCAGATATTTTGTTTTTGAGAACCAAGTTCCAAAGCTTAAGAAAATAAAATTATAAATTTATATTTAACTAAAAGTGATCATTTTATTGAAATACCAAGTAAACAACCCCACCGCCCCCAGATCCTTGTGCTGGGGATCCAAACTAGGGGTTTGTGCCTGCTAGCCATGATTTAATTATCATTCTATTCCCTGATCCCTAGCAAAATTTATTTAGTACTCTAACATCCAGAGATGCATAAGAGAGCAGTAAGGATGTAAAGAATCTGTACCTTATGTCCAGATTCCAGTACACAGTCCAGGACGAGCACACCAGGAGACATCTGCAAGTGTCAGTCCCGAAGTTCCATGTCTCTCTTTAGTAGGCATGAACCTATGATGCGGGGCTCCCCCTCTGTGTGCTGTGAATACCATTGGTTAATAAAGGAACTGTTTTGGGCCTATAGCAGAGCTGTAGGGGAACAGAACTAGGTGGGGAAAACTAAACAGAATGCTGGGAGAAAGAAGGGAGGAGTCAGAGAGAAGCCATGGAGCTGCTGCCAGAGACTGACGCTGGGAACTTTACCTCGTAAGCCACTGCCATGTGGCAATTGACAGATTAATGGAAATGGGTTAAATTGTGATGTTAGAGTTAGCCAATAAGAAGTTAGAGCTAATGGGCCAAGCAGTGGTTTAAATAATATGGTTTCTGTGTGATTATTTCAGGGCTAAGTGGCCGGGAACGAAAAAAGCAGCCTCCTTCCCGCAAATCTAATCCCATTTATCAGCATAGCACCATAGAAAAAGGAAGATTCTATCAAGTATATTAATTTTAAATGATATGCTGTAAATTTTGCCAGTATTATTATACAATACCAAACCCAGCTTTTGGGCAAGTCATTTCCTTGCACTTTCTGGTTTCAGCGAAGTTAAACATTGAACACAGTACCACTTTAAATTACTGCTTTGCCCTGAGCTAAGTGTCGCTCTGGTACCTAGGCTGGCCTTGGACTCCAAGTCTTGGCTTGGCTTCCTGAGACTGTGGCTGCAGGCCACCCTCCACACCCAGCACTACCTGCATTATTGTTGATAAGTATCCCTCATAAGTTAGAAGTGATTACCACCATATCCAAACACCATCACTCATCAACTTCTGGTGTCTTCGACCCTTCATGTCATACATCCTCCAAACCATGGGAAGGCAAGTGTTTCCCTAAGATCACGCCTTCCAGTCTCGAGCTCCACAGTGGGGAAAAACACTTTGTTAGCCCATCACAAGTGCATTTGTGGGGATTGCACCAGCACCTGCTTGGGAGCAAGTCTTTGCTTTTCCTGGGTGCAGCCATCCTTTATGTCTCAGGATTTTTTTTTTTTCAAAATAGGTGTCACATGTGACAAAGATAAGATTGTGCCATTTGCCCACTTGGTCTTGTGAACGCTTCAGGTCTTGCTCCGCAGGGGCAAGTTTATCTGTAAAAGGTTTTGGGGAAGGGCTGGGAGAGCATAGGGAATATTAGTTAAAAAAGAATGACAGAACTGGAAGTCCTTACTCCTTGTCCGCTGATTTCCATGTGATATCAGGACCCGCCCACCTCTTTTTAATTCGTCCTCCCAGAGACCAGGGCTTGGAAACCCGCCTGCCTTCTAGGATGTGGCAGATAATGATGAATAAGCAAGGCTGGCAGACAGACGCTACGGAAAGATGAGTGGAGACTGTGGTGGGTGCCATCTGAAACATTTATGACTTTTGAAAGTATTGAACTGCAGGCCCACTGAGTACAGACTTTGGAGATGAAGATTTGGGGGTTTGCTTCAGGAGACAGTTTGTATTTAGGGCAGGGATGTGTACACTCCCCTTCAATTTCTTTTTTTCTCTCCCCCACCCTTTTTCTCCTGCAATTTCATTGCATTTTCGTGTGAATGGTGATGCTACCTAGTCCACAGGCTGTTAAAAGCATCAAACTGCTGATGCCTGAAGAGTCACCATGTGCACAACCTAGAAAATAATACGGAATCTCTTTCTGTTCCACTTTTCAAACGTCCTGCACACTGGTCACATGACAACGATGCTCAGAGACTTGGTGATGGTGCTCAGCCAGAGCTCCCAGGAAGGGCTGAGACGGAGAGAAAATCATGAATGGCATCTGTTGGGTGCTCACTGTATGTCTCTGCGTAAAGTGCTTTCTTCTCATGTAGTAAACTTTGCTTAAATTTTCACAGCATCATTTATGATATCCGTTATCACTGATAGCTCTTTTTTGAAAATTACTCATGCGGTGAGTTTTGTTTTACCCCACCAATTAAGTTGAGTGAGACCTTAGGATCTCCACAATCTTCTTGTATGATTCTGGGTTTCATTTAACCCAAAGTGGAATTTGCATGAGATATGGAAGACAGAGGGAAAGCTCAGTCATTGCTTTCTGAAGATCATCTGGTTAAATTGAGTATTGGACAGATAGAGGGGCCAGCAGGTCTGGCTGTCTGCTTCCCTTGTTCCACATCCTGATATGTTTTTGAGACCTCAGGCCCCATAGATAAAAAATAGTATCACCTAATGCTTGAATGTGAAACCCTCCATGGATCCTCGACTTGCTCCTATCTGCAATCCCATTTCACTGGCTGGACTTGTCTGCCTTCTCAAGGGACTAGCGGGTGCCTCACTCCATCACACAGTAGCCTCTTTAGACCTTCATTCCCAGTGTCTCCCACGGGGAGGGTTCTGTTTCTCCATCTGAACCTTGATCTAAATACACGGTAATAGCATCAGGTAAAGGTAAGCAGCTTAGCTAGCACATGGAAAGCCAGAATTGGAAGCCTTAATCTACTCTTCTGAGCATATGCTGTTAATAACCGCTATGCAGTTTCGCCTTGAGAGAAACGAGGAAGAATGAGATGGGAAGGAAAGAGAGGGGATCAGGCTTGAAGACTGCAGCAAAAGATGGAGGAAACAGGAGGCAGAATGGCAAGGGGAGTGAGAAGGAAGCGGGGAGGGAGCATGGAAACAAGATACCAAGCAATGGGGAGAGAAGAAAAGTAAGGAGCAGCCAGAGCCAAAGGGAGGTGGGGTACCCCTCTGCAGTCAGCTGGCAAAGGGAGGTGGGGTACCCCACTAGCAGTCAGCTGACAAAAGAAGATGGGGCACTCTATTGCCAGTCATCTGGTTCAATAAGTGTTTTTAGCCCCAAGGGGAAATTTTAGGCATGGTTAATATCTACCAGAGGCCCCGGAATTGTAGTGCCCAGTCGCTGAGAAGCGGGGGCCTCTTAGTTTTATTCTCCTATTAGAAACTCCTAATTTCCATAAACTTAGCTCTGTTGCTTCAGACTGAGGATCGAATCTCTCTGGCCATTCGCTCAGGTTGAAGCCGTTGTTAATCCGGTTTTCATGGCTCTGCATAACTTTGTGATAAAAAAGCTTGTACAGCAGCAACCCTTACTATGTATTTTATCTGAGTTGAGAAATCACACATCCCGATGCAATAGGACAATGACTAATAATTTAATTGTAGTTCACCACACTGAGACGATTAGCAGCTTAACTGCGTGATGTGCAACATGAGGCATGTGGCAAATTTTGCACATAATTCCAAAATAGAGGTGTGAAATATCATTTCTCCCCGTGAACTGCCTGGTTTACCCTAGATATTTACTATGTATAATATTACGGCTGCCAAGGAAACATAGAAATGAAAAACAAGCTAAAAATCCTGTTGAGTTTTATTTTCTACTTTGAGGCAGCTCAGGCTCTAAAAATATCCCGTGCAGGGTACAGAGAGTGCTCTTCAAATGCCCTGGTGTGCACGGAGGCTGAAGGACTCTCAGGACAAAGCGCCTCACCCACACCGTCGTCCCACATGACTGCCCTTGCACTGTTCTCCGCTCGATCGTAGGAGCTGGTCCGTGTACATTTGGCGAGCATGCCAGGAGAGCAGGTTTGGTGGGGAGATAGCCATAGATGTGATCACCGTGCCCCCAAGCCATTTTGCCCCTCCTGAAGGGCTGGCCTCGCTGAAGCTCTGATCCTACGGCTCCTTGTCCAGGTGTCAGGTTGGAAAGGGATGAAGGAGTACCCAACTTGCTTTTATATAGTGTTCACCTTCTGCCTCTCGATGAAGCTGAGATGAATGCTTGTTTCAATATATTGCTTTATATGCAGTTGTTTGGAAAGGTTACTTCACACACACACACACACACACACACACACACACACACATATAGTTATATATGAAGCATTTGACTAGACTGAAGTGAGTTTTGCCTCTTAAAGGCTAGCACATTCCTGGCATGGTATAAAGAAGACAAAACTGTATTTATTATTATAAATAATACACATAGTTACTAATTATATGGTAGTTATAATAAATAATTGATAATTATCATCACTGTGACTGAGAATAGACGATTTAGGTTCTGGAGACTTCAAACGCCTTGGAGCAGCCCATCCCACTGCAGCCATCACCACATAGAACTGCGGATAGGCAATGAGCGCATGTAAATGAGCACATGTTACAACAGCGTGCCTGAAATAACTGAGCACACGTGATTGAGTACATAGCCATCAGCACATGTAGCAATTACATGTAACAGGGCACATACGATGAGCATATGAACATTTGAGCACACATAATAGGCACATGTAACTAAGAGCATCCGGCCTTTATCTCATACCTCTTTGCACACACTTCTAATGCTCCCTTCCCTACCTGTCTTCAGTACTCCAGACTCTAACTTCCTGGCTATTGTCCTGTGTGTAAGGTTACCTGTAAGTAGGGACCTGGTCTCCAGTTCCAGAGCTTGCGTCTCCCACTGTCCTCTTCTGGAGAGCAATGTCTCATTAGCTGTGGCTGGAGTCAGTCAAGACTCCTCGGGAACCCAACTAGGATTCCTACCTCCTCTTCCCAAAGGAGTGAAGACTGCTCAAGCTGTGGATAAATCCCAGAAACAACTCAGCAGACATGAAACATGGCACCACTCTCTGATTCTCTCGCTGACTCTGTCGTTGAAGGGAACCTGGAGGTGGGAGTTGACCTGAAATTATTGTATTGGTTCAGTTCTGCCCTCTGTATCAGGAGTCTGGACATTTCTGCTGCCTTAGATTATTCCCTAAGGAAGCATTCCTTAGCAGAATCCGCCTTCTCATTACCAGCTGAGATCTTGGTTCTGGAGAGGAGCTCTGGTTAGGGAGTATATTCATGTAGGAGGGCCCCAGCAACAAACAGCTATTATCCACTCCCATCTGGACCACCAACATTGTCACTGAATTCTCTCCCTTCGCTTCCTTGTAAAGCGGTAGCTTTGGTCTCCACTTTGCCCAAACACTGGGATTCTTCCATTTGTCCTAGTGTAGTCAAGAGTTAGAGAGAGATGGCTGAAAGGGACTTTCTCTTCAATGGACAACGGGTCTACTGTGCACTTATAGACAGCTCCAAAGATGGATAAGAAGTCCAAAGAACCAGGTTCAAGAAATTGAGCCAGAGGAGCTCCAGAGCTGGCTCGGTGGTTTACTTGTTGCTCTTGCAGGTGGCCTGGGATTGCTTCCCAGCATCCAGAGAGCAGTTCACAGCCCATCTGTTACTCCTCCTCTGGTCTCCCTGGGCACCAGAAATGCACACGGCACACAGATAGATAAACATGAAGGCAAACATTCACACACATAAAACAATACATAT
The DNA here is from genome assembly GCF_982192425.1 of Myodes glareolus. Lineage (NCBI taxonomy): Eukaryota > Metazoa > Chordata > Mammalia > Rodentia > Cricetidae > Myodes > Myodes glareolus. The sequence continues at coordinate 90,177,964 of NC_142033.1, forward strand.
TTTAAACAGTGAGAGCTGAGCATGCACAACTATAATCCTAGCATCTAGGAGGCAGGAGAACTGTGAATCTGAAGTCAGACTGGGCTATGAAGTGAGACCCTATCTAAAAGAGAGATAGACACACACACAGAAGGGGAGAAGAATAGAAAGAAGGGATGGGAATGGAAGGAGGGAAGAAGGGAAGGAACAAAGGAAGGAGAAAGAAGAAAGGGAAAGAAAGATGAAATAAACCAGAACCAAGGAAGGCCAAGCGATTAGAACAGCCAAACATGCCTGGCTTTTCTGGTTGACTATTATTAATATTTTCTGTATTTCACAGGACGTGATTACCACTTCCGGGCAACTCTGAACTGTAGCTAGACTTTCTTTTGGGACCACTAGCTCCCCAATAATGACATGGAGATTATGATTAATTATGAAAGTTTGACCTTTAACTTAGGCTTGTTCACAACTAGCTCTCATAATTTAAATTAACCTGCTTCTATTAATCTATGATCTGCCATGTGGCTCTTTACCGCTCCTCCATTCTGTATGTCCAACTCCCTCTGTGTCTCGCTGGCATCTCCTCCCACAGCAGATTCTAACCTTGAGTTCCTCTCTCTCCCCCGAAGTACCACCTGCCTAGCTATTGGCCATTCAGCTCTTTATTAAGCCAATCAGGTGCCTTAGGCAGGTGAGGCTAATCATAGGAGCATCTTCACGCAGTGCAAATATCCCACAGCACTGGACACTGATGTCACTAACCTAAGTGCTGTGGCCATAATCCTTTCTATCAGAATAAATTGTTTATCGCTTTGCTTCTACAGTAGATCACTGGGAATATGGAAACTGGCCTTGCGTTTCATTGATGGGAAGTGGGTCCTACATTCATCCATTAATGGAGTTTTCTAAAACTGAAAGGGTCCAGATATTGACGCTAAAATCAAAATTCACTATTGTTACTCCAGTCAGATATGAAATCTCCTACTTTGGCACAATGCCTGATCCCAGAGAATTTCAAATTTCTCCCCCACGTTGTAAACTAGGCTTCAACATTATACACCCATGCGGCTCAAACTGTACCATCTTGGTGTTCAGAGTTGACAGTGCTATCTGAATTACTTGTATCCAATAGGTATCCCGGGTCAAGCTAATTTTAATAACTATTTTCTTACTTAATGTGGTCAGGTCATCTCTGCCCCTAATATATGCTTACCTTCTATTAAGGCATTTGCACAGTTATCTAAGTGCTGAGTTGGGGTTTAAAAATAATAACATTTATTAAAGGCTCACCACATGTAGCCACATATACTTATTAATGTCATCATTATTGGAAACCAAAGCTCAGTATGGTTAAGTGACTTGCCCAGAAAACTAGTAAAGCCAAACTTTAAATTTATTCTGATCTCTCGAGCTGTGCTTTTCCCTCTTTGCCATGCTGTTTCACATAGAAGACTGTGCCTTCTATAGACAGGTCACAGCCAAAGGCGCCACAAAAACAGGTAGCTCTAAAATTATGCCTACTAATTTTGACTCAGATGCTACATGCACACTTCTTGTTTCTTGCTTAATGATTCACTTTCTCTACATGCTTAACAAAGAAGAAAGCAGATGCAGAGAGCAAGAACAGAAGAAAGATCAAATGTGTCTTGATGCCGACTCAAGACTAACCTGAGTGGGAAGGAGACATTAAAAAGGAAAATTTTATCTCTGATAAGGTTGTTTTAAGTCACTCACACGTCCACGGCATGTTACAAATTGTAGACGACATCAGGAATCCACCTTTAGAAGAGCTGCCTCCCACAATGATTGGCTTGCATTTCTTTCCTCACTACTTAGCTGTCATCTGTGGATGTTGCCACGCCTGGTTTAATTTTTCATTGCCAGGGCCTGACAAAAAGTGGGAGACTAACAATATAATAATTCAGAAAAAGAGCCTCAGGAGAAACAAAGGCCAGTTACCATCACCTCAGTGATGGTGGGAAGGGGGCCGGAGACCAGTCCAATCCGGATTCTCTTATGCTTGTTTTTATGTGTGTAGTTGGTGACATGTCCTCAATCCATGGCCCAGGTGTGCCTCAAACGGATGATCCTCCTGCCTCCATCTTCTGAGAGCTAAGTTACAGGGTATGCAGACACGCCTGGCTTTTCACTCTGCAATTCATTTCTCTAATAGGACAAGAGTCTTTTTCCTAAAATTGTCCAACAGCACTTTAAAGAAAGTGGATTCAAATTTGGCTAACAGGCCCTGAGCGTTTACTACATGTTAGGCACTTTCACCTACAAAATCATATATAAAACATATTATTTTCCTTGCATATATAAAACAGACATGCAATGCTTTGCCCAAGGTAAAGCATACGGCCATAGGTGATGAGACTGGAAGCTATCTTAGTATATTTATGTTTGCTGTGACAAAATGCATGAAGTTGGGTCTTTTATAAAGTAATAGTATATTTTGGAAAATAAAAGTCCAAGATTATCATTTTATCTTCTGTTGAGGACCCCTTTGGGTCAAAGTCATGACACGTTGTAGAAGCAGAAAAAAAAACCAACCCAGTGAAGAAGAGGACAAGAAAGCAGGTGGCCTTACCTTATAACCATCCACACTCATATGAATGGATGACATTAATCCCTTCAGGGGGCCGTATCCTCAAAGGCTCGCTTTCTCCCCATAAAGCCCCAACTCTGAGAAGATTCTGCTGCCTCTCAGCACTGCCAGGTCAGTCCCAAGCTCCAGTAGCAGAAGGTAAGTTTGGCGTCAAACTCAACACTCACGCCGCTCCCTCACCCTTCCCTCGGCGTGGTCTGCCACCCAGTAAGGCACCGTGTTTCAGGAGAATCTATGACACACTATATTTAACAATCCTGAAATAGGGACACGTTTTTATAAATGACAGAATCTTAAATTATGTAAGATTTGGTAATGGTTTCTAAATATTAGAGTCACAATCCCTGTTCTAGATCTCACCACGTTGGGTCAGGAACTAGTGAGGGGCCTTTCACTCTGCTGATAGTGTCAAAGGAGTCTGAGACAACTTGAGACGTTTCAAGTAGAGTGTGAAATCTATGATTTTCATAATTCTATATTTTCCTTAGCTTACTCTGATCGATAGATTAATTTATAGCAATTTAATTAGATTATATCTTCTTAATCCTAAACGGAGGTAGCAGAGACCAAGTGGAGGTTCTGACTGGCAGCTGGATGTATAACAATTAAGGAGTTGAAGTCAGTGGGTACTTTGAAAATCAAAAGATGTCTTTGAGAAAGTTAAATCAAGAAGGCAGAGTATTACAGAGAAGAGTTTAACATGGAGATAAATATTTTAGGAGGAAACTAAATTAACATACCCTGTAAGTGGAGGCCAAACAGATAAGCACACATTAAAGAGATTATTCCTGGAACTGTTGCTAGCAGATTGTTGATTCTAAAGGCCAAAGGAAACTCTTGGTCTTAGTCAGGGTTTTTTTTTATTGCTGTGAAAAGACATCACGATCATGACAACTCTTATAAAGTCAAGCATTTAGCTGTGGTGGTGGCTTACAGTTCAGAAGTTCAGTCCATTATCATCTCGGTGGGGAGGATGGTGGTGTGCAGGCAGATGTGCCTCCAAGGGCACTACATGTGTGTGGCACACATACACGTAAGCAAAAAAAAAATCCATGCACGTTAAATAAAAAATAAACTTTAAAAAATAGTCAAACAGTGATGGTGCTCACCTGTAAATCACAGCACTTGGAGGCAGAGGCAGGTGGATGTCTGTGAGTTCAAGGCCATCCTTGACTACAGAGCAAGTCTGCAAGTCAAGGATATGCAGAGAATCCTTGTCTCAAAAACCAAGAGGGAGAGAGAGAGAGAGAGAGAGAGAGAGAGAGAGAGAGAGAGAGAGAAGTGTGATTGTTTTCCAAGTATTGAGAGGGAGAAAACTGAAAATATGGATGCATTGGCACCCAGATTCTAAGTACCTTGCTATGAACACTTAAACTTTTCACTGGGGCCCATGTTAATTGTTTTAGCCCCTCCCCCACCTCATGGAAACCCATTCATGTCACACGCTCACCCTTGATTCACTCTCAGACACACCTAGCCACACACCTTGCCACCGGCATATTTGCCGTCTCACACATGAATGACAAAGCCTGTGGCAAGCAGGGACTTGCACGGCTGAGTAGATGCCTTCAGTCACACGCTTTCCTTTCTAAAATAAGCATGGTGGCAGAGAATGATGGATTGGGCACGCGGGACGAAAAACGATAGTGAGAACCAATGAGACGCCTCGGCAGGACTGAACCACTACCATTTATTTCCTTGCAAGCTCTTATAAAGGGTGATTCAACCTAAAAAGAAACAGGAGAGAAGGGGAATAAAAAATTTACTAAATATCTACTATACACCATCGCTTTATACAGTATTGTCTCATCTATTAACTACCCGGCAATGCCGATGGGCTAGATTATCCTGGTAAACTGAGGCATGAAGAACTGTTTTCCCAAATCTCACAACTAGGGTACAATGCTGTAAGAATTTAATCCAAGCTGCTCAGTCCAGACCTTCGAATCCATACTCCCTACAATTTCACGAAGCGTGAAAAGCAGCAAACCTAAAACATATCTGAGGAAAGATAATTTAGATTTCATGGGGCTATTCCAAAAGGAAATACGGTTCAGGAAGGACTGAACTGATTTTAGGATTGTCCCCTCTTCTCCACATGCCTTTCAAAGACGGTGATCTCTTGCTTTTATTTATACACGCCTTTATTCAGAAGGTCTTAATTAGGAGAAAAAGCAAACGAAGATAAAAAAGATAAGACTGAATTCCTGTTCTCGCGTTGCTGACTATATTTAGATATAGACACTTGAGTAAACAGGTAATTATGGGATAGCAGCGTAGAGATGTGATGGAAATAAGCCAGGGCTGTTGAGAGCAAGTGTTGCTATGCGGTGTCCCAGGGTGCAGACTCAGCTGCACATCTGTGTGCATGAAGCTCGCTTTCAGGATCAACACCTGTACGGTGAAGGAGGGAAGGTGAATCTAAATGGGGCAGCAGGACAAGCTGGGCTGTAACCAGTTACAATGAACACCTCACCCCTTCACAAGGAGAGTTACAGAGCTAGGACGGTCTGTAGAGCTGTCGTGGATAGGGCAACATGGTCAGGCTCCTTAGCAGCTGGTCATTGTATTAGGCTGCCCCAAGAAAGCATGACCTTGAGCAATCGTGACCTTCAGCTCTGTTCAACAAGGGCAATTTCCAGATTGAAGTGTAGCTAAAGTCGGTGCCAGCATGCTCAGCAGTTAAAGGAAGAAGGGTGTCAGGCAGGGATTATTAGATGAGAATGTATCTCAAGGAAGAGAAGCAGACTTGGGAGGAGACTGGGCCAGTGATCCTGGATGAAGTCCAGTACTCAAACTGACAAGTACCACCAGGCTTATTAAGTAGAAAAACTGAGAACACTAAAGAAAATCAATTAAATGTTACGGGTACAGCAATTCTGGAGGGAAAGAGGTTAAGTCTTGCTTTTAACGTATGGTCTTTGGAACATTCATGTAGAGTTCTCTAGTAACAGATGTTAGTCCTTTCTCAGAGCTCAGAAAATAAATCTGGGTTAGACATGGAGTCAGAGCTAACCCACAGGTAGAAGAGCAAAACCAAGGGAGTGCATTATATCAGCAAGAAATAGTGAAGAGGAGGAAATACAGTGAGCTCTGAAGATGCCTTCAAATAAGCTAGCGACAAGGACAGACAGTGCATGATTCTGCTACGTAAGAAATCTAGTGTTGTCAGTTTCATAGAGACAGAATATAAAGCGGTGATTGCCAAAGATCGGGAGGAGAGAATAGTGTTTAATAGATGCCATTTCCATTGGGAAACCGAAAAAGTCTGGAGATGGGTGGAAGCAACGGTTGCACCATAGTGTGAATGTGCTTAAAACTACAGAACTGAACACTTTAAATCGATTCAAATGGCAAGTTTTGTGTAACATACACTCATAGTATGTATTTTACCGTAATAAAAAAGAGAAAGAGAACAAAAGGATGGCAGGAAGATGGAAGAGAGAAGTAGAGTAACAGCCAAAGAAGGAAACCAACGGGAGAGTGGATTTTTAGGAGAGTCAGTCAGAGGAGGGGGGCGGGGCCAAGAGGGGGGGACGTGACCAGGCGAGACACAACACCGTTAGCTGAGCACAGGAAATGATGGCGAAGCAGACACTTTGAGGGCTGCTTCTGAACCTCGTTGCCGTGAACCCTGAGGGAGGAAGGGTGACTGAACGGAAGCACGGACGGTGAGCATATGGATGGCAACAGGTCTTGCCCTGCCTGACTCTAGTTCATTGGGACCATTTAGAACAGACAGCTGTGATCCGCTCGAGTGCCTACAGGCTGAATTAGTCAACCAAGCAAAATTAGTACAAGAAGCACACTGAGTAGACACAATGGTAATATTTTCATATGTAAATTTTTATCTTCCAATAATGTTGATAGTGTTTATGTAAGGAAGGGAAAATCATTTGTGAAGATCAAACCAGTCGATATCTTTGCTTGGAGGGGGGAGGGTTTACAGGCTCCCACCCCTAACTGAGGCGCTACGGACAGTTGACAACTGCTGAAGGAGAAACACTCGGTTTGGTTTGGTTTTTTAAGGGTATAGTGTGGTCAACTCCACTCCAGTGGATGGCCCTGCACCCAGGAGTACATGGGTAACACAAATTTACTCCAGTGAGTTAGTAAAACAAAAGCAAAATACAAATTTGGGGAGGTTCGAAGCGGGGATCTGGGAGGCTGGTTGGGAAGGTCTTGAGCAGGAGATCTGGGAAGGCTGGTTGGGGAGGTCTGGAGTGAAGATCTGGAAAGGCTGGTTGGGAAGGTCTTGAAGGAGGATCTGGGAAGGCTGGGCTGGGAAGGTCTTGAGGGGGGGATCTGGGAAGTCAGGGAGGAGGAGGGAGAATGAATATAGTTAAAACAGTGTACAAAATTCTCAAAGAAGGAATAATTTTTTTTAATATTGTGAACTTTGAAGATTACTATCAAGTTTCAAGAAAAGACTATTGTCAAAATTTGTATTCTTGCCAGGCAGTGGTGGCACATGTCTTTAATCCCAACACCCAGGAGGTAGAGGCAGGCCGATCTCTGCTAGTTTCAGGACAGCCAGGACTATTCAGTGAAACCCTGTCTTGAAAAACCAAAATAAAATAAAATTTTTGTTTTTAAATATTTATCTAACTGAGATTAAGTTTACTGTATATAATTTTATGATCTATTATTTAAAAGACCTCACAAAATGTATTTGGGTCATAGATTTCTTTGAGTCATAGGGAAAAATAGTTAAGCAAAAATGTTAACTACTTCAAATCAGGAAAAAAAAAAAGGTGTAGGGAGGAGTGATTTCTCTTTAGAAACACCGTATCTAACTTATGGTATTCTAGGTCTACCTAAATCTCCCTGCAAATTATCGTCACACTCATGTGGAGCTCAAGCACTGCACTGTATTCTTTTTCTAGACATCAAAGTCTAGATGTTTTTCTAGACATCAAAGTTCATAAACTACAAAGATAGGAATCCGTGATATGTATTTATGAGTACATAACATTCCCTCACTAATCCTTGAGGAAGTGTTGGCTGTTGGCCCTGATTATGTACATTTGCATATTTCTTAGTGTCTTAGTTAGGGTTTCTATTGCTGTGAAGAGACACCAAGACCACAGAAACTCTTACAAAGAAAGTATTTCACTGGGGTGACTCACTTACAGTTTCAGAGGTTTAGTCCATTATCATAATGGCGGTGAGCACGGCTTCATGCAGGCAGACACGGTGCTGGAGTAGAAGCTTTCAGGCAATAGGAAGTCAACTGAGACACTGGGCAGTGAGCATAAGAAATCTCAAAGCCTGCCCCAGTGACACATTTCCAACAAGGCCATACCCACTCCAACAACAGTATCACTCCCTATGAGATTCTGGGGGCTAATGACTTTCAAACTACCACACTTAGTTTTATAAAAATGCAAGACATAAACACAAATACTCTGTTAGTTCTGGAACCTTAACATAAAATGCATTTGGAGCTTTAAATTACTGATTGTTAATCTTGGTTGTCAATTTCATATACTTGGAAAGAGGGAACCTCAATTGAAAAGATGTCTCTATCATAGTGGCCTGTGGGCACATTTATGACATGTTTTCTTAATTGCTAATTGATGTAGGAGGACCTACTCCACTGGTGTAGGGTACCATTCTTAGACAGATGAGTCTAGGCTATATAAGAAAAACAGCTGAATATGAGCCAGAGAGTAAGCCAGTAAACATCATTCTTCTGTGGTTCTTGCCTCCAGGTTCCATCTTTGAGTTCCTCCCCGATTTCCTTCAAAGACAGGCCTGTAGATGAAATAAACTCTTTCCTTCCCGAGTTGTTTTGGTTGTGGTGCTGCCACATCTAAGAAACCACACTAGAACAAAATTCAATCTAGATACACATAGATGATCATAAAAACCCCTCTGTTGGGTATATGTGTACAGTCTTGTGGTTGTTTGAAAGAGGATGGTCCCCATGGGTGTACTGACATTTCATTTGTATTTAAATAAATAAAGCTTGCTTGAGGATCAGAAAAGTAAAACAGCCACACTGGCCAGCCTTACAGACCAGGCAGCAATGACACACATCTTTAATCTTAGTCACCACAATGACACCTTTAATTCCAGTAGCCACACTAGCTTGCTATAGAAACCAGACAGTAGTAGTGCATGCCCTTAATCCCAGAACTAGAGAGGATTATAAAACAGGAAGAGACAGCTCTCAGTATTGGTCTCATTCTGAGATTCTTGGAGGCAGGATCGCCATTTCAGACTGAGGTAGAGGTAAAAACCAGTGGCTGGCTGTTTTGCTTTTCTGACCTTCAAGTTGAACCCCAATTTCTGTCTCTGGGTTTTTATTAATTGTGCTTCACATGGGCTCATATATTTGAATGCTTGGTTCCCAGTTGGTGGAACCGTTTATAAAGAATTAGGAGGTGTGGCCTTTTGGAGAAGGTGTGTCACTGGGGGCGGGCTTTGTGGTTTCAATGTGGCCCAATTTTCCTCCCACCCCACGTGTCTCTTGTGGATCAAATGTAATCTCTCAGCTCTTGCTCCAACACCATGTCTACCTGTCCCCATGTTCCCTACTATGATGGCCATGGACTCGTCCTCCGAAACTATTAGCAAGTCCCTAAATATATGCCTCCTTTTATAAGCTGCCTTGATCATGGTGTCTCTTGAGAGCAATAGAACAGTAGCTAAGACAGAGTTCATCATTATAAACATCAGGGTCCTAGAATGGCATCGGGATTATGGCATTGATATGTCCTATGAAGAGAAAGATGACATTGTTTTCTGAGGTCTGAATTACATGAACCAGCTAAAAGTTGTAAAGAGGGGGAAAAAAGGTTGTAAAGAAGAAACCAAAAGATTGCCTTCTTTTTGAGAAGATGGCAAGCAGATGAAACTGAATTACCTGCCAACATTTTCAGAGACAAGCAGGAGGCAGAGGCTCTGTTGTTACACTGTCACTACTCAGAATGCTCCCTTCCTTCCCAGAGGAAGGAAGCAGGCATTGCATGCCTTTATTCTCCATGCCTCGTCTTAGATGTACAAAGTACTATTTTAGGCCAATTATGCAATTGTTGCTTCCTCAAAGCCTATCATATCAATTCAATATTAAAACAATTCCTGAGAAAATATAATTAGAGTGAATGTTTTCAAAAGAAGAGAAACATTCTCTTACATCATAGAAATTCTATCCCAGTAGATGATGGACCTCCCCTAACTAGGATATTAATCAGTTTGCTCGATGAAATCCTAAGATGGAATCCTAGACCATATTCCAAAATTTTTTTTTTGCTTTTGTTTTTCCTGAGACAGGGTTTCTCTGTGTAGCCCTGACTTCTCTAGAACTCACTACTCTGTAGGCCAGGTTGACCTTGAACTCAGAGATGTGCCTGCCTCTGCCCCTCCAGTACTGAGATTAAAGGTGTGTGCCACTACCACCACCTGACTCAGAATATTTCTGAAACCAATAAGAAAACCTATTCAAGAATCAACAGCTCTTTATTAATGAAATGCTCTAGATTGTGTGTGTACATTGTCTCACATGTACGTGCACATATGTGTGCTCATGCACCCAGAGGACAGAGGTCAACCTCAGATGTCATCTCTCGGAAGATGGACAGCCACCTTGCTTTTTGATTAGGTAAGGCTCCCTGCCCAGAAAGACCCAGGCATCTTCCTGTCTTCAATGTCCCAGCCTTGGATCAACAGTGCCCGCCACCATGCTTGGCTTTTTAATGTGGCATCAGGGATCAAATTTAGGCCCTCAAACTTGTGCACTTTAATGAGTTATCTCCCCAGCAACCATTCTATGCTTTCCATGAGTATGAAGTTCACTTTTGGAAGTTCTCTGATAGTGTTGAAACTACTTAGAATCAGAGGAAAAAGGAGATTTTCCTAAAAGTTAGTCTGAAGTAATTTTAAAATATTACTATCAAATTAATGTTTTAACATGGTGTTAGGAGGAATGGTAAAAGTAGAACTTGTGGAGCTGGAGAGATGGATCAGTGGCTAAAAGGGCTTTCTGATCTTCTAGAGGATCCAGTTCCATTTCAAGCACCCACGTGGTGGCTCACACCTGCCTGTAACTCCTGTTCCAGAAAGCCCATGTCGTCTGGTGGCCTTTGAAGGCACCTGCACACACATGATGCACATAAATTCATGCAGGCACACATATACACGGAAATAAAACTGGAACTCTCTTGGAAAATTAGGAAAAGATGGTTGTAGTCATGCATCATTCATGGTACAAATGTCTAAAAAGAAAACAGTGGGTTTTTTGTTTTTGTTTTTCATGTCTTTAAACTACATTTGCTTCTTGCTTCCTGTGCCTTTGTGCTTTCTTTGTCTTGTTTTTAAAAATGGGTCTCATTATGTAGCCCCGGTTGGCCTTGAACCCATAATCCTAACAAAGTCTCAGCCTCCTGAATGCTGAACTCTGATGCTCCTGTTACCTCACCCAGCTTGTGTTTTTTACAACAGCTTCTACAGTTAGTGAAATGCCTTTACCAAAACCCTTCACCAAGGCCTGTGCCTAACTATTACCACTTTCAGAGGCACACATCTTTAGGTCTAAATTAATTACTATCTCCACAAAATTTCTTCATATAAATAATGATAGAATTAGTTATGTTCTATTGTTAGAATGTTGTCTGTCTACAAACATTTAAGCACTTGAAAAATCATTGCTATTTTTAAATCATTAAAAAATTTTTATTAAAAGTATATCAAATCTCTAAGCATGACAGAGGGCATTAAACATCTATAAAAATAATGTATAGCAGACGAAATGTGTTGTCTTACATAGCTACGAATTTCTTCAAAAGTTCATATGAATAGGTTGAAGAATAACATTTTCTAGTTTATTTGGTAATGTTCTCTGAAAGTTACTAAACATTGTTGATCAATTTTAAATGATAGAAATCAAACACACCACTCTCAAGTCGCACTAAACGCAATTTATCTTTTTCTCTTTTCATATCTCGGATTATGGATCATGATTACCTCTGTGAGACTGGCCATCATGGGAAAAAAAAAAAACAACCAAAAGTAGAGTGGAAGGCCAGGCGTGGTGGCGCACGCCTTTAATTCCAGGACTCAGGAAGCAGAGGCAGGCAGATCTCTGTGCGTTTGAGGCCAACCTGGTCTACATAGAAAGTTCCAGGACAGTCAGAGCTACGTAATGAGACCATGTCTCAAAAACGAACAAACAAAAAGATATACTAAATATATCATAGTTTTCAGAACCTCCTTTGCTTACTTAGTGCGATTATGTGAACTTCTAGTTCAAGGTTTTTTGGTTTTTTTTTTTTTGAAGAATATTTGCTGTTTGTCACAAAATTATAATCAGGGGAAATCCAATTACTTTTCTAACAGTTTGAGTTCATGATGAATTATATTTTAAACAACTTTAAGTTATTTAAATATGTTGTTTTATTCCGAACTAACACATAATACAAGTTATTAAAGCATAAGGACTTTGTGTTGGTTTCTATGATGCTGGACAATATTAACCTGTAATTTGCATGTTTATTTGTGTGATTGTCCAGCATAGGAATCTTTATCTAGGGCTGTAGAAAGAAGGATTCCACACAGGAGAATCTTCTATCCACTTTAAGCTCATTCCTCTAAACCTAAATTGGTTTTAACTATTTTTTTTAACTTGTAAGAATATGCTTATGCATTCCCCACTTTCTTTATTTTGGGAGGGAATGGAGGGGGTTTTTTTCGAGACAGGGTTTCTTGGTAGCTTTGGAGCCTGTCCTGGAACTAGCTCTTATAGAGTAGGCTGGCCTCGAACTCACAGAGATCCACCTGCCTCTGCTTTTGCCTCTGGAGTGCTGGGATTAAAGGCGTGCGCCACCACCGCATGGTTCCTGCTTTCCCAAAAAGTCAGAAAATCATGCCCATTTCTTGATGGCTGACAACCGACGGGGTGTTGATGGAGGAGGGTTAACTGTCTATGTGTTACTTTCATTGGTTAATAAAGAAACTGCCTTGGCCTTTTTGATAGGCCAGCCCTTAGGTGGGTGGAGTAGACAGAACAGAATTGTGGGAGAAAGAAAGCAGAGGCAGGCAGTCGCCATGACTCTCCTCTCCGAGACAGCCGCAGGTTAGAATCCTCCTGGTAAGCCACCACCTCGTGGTGCTACACAGATTATTAGAAATGGGTTTAGATCAATATGTAAGAGTTATCCAATAAGAGGCTACAGATAATGGGCCAAGCAGTGTTTAAATGAATACAGTTTCCATGTAATTATTTCAGGTAAAGCTAGCTGGGCGAGTGGCAGGACACAGCCCACCGTTCCCTCTCCAGGGTGTGCATTTCATACACTCACTATGCCGGGAGAGTTCTGGTGGGTGTGCTCAGGGCTGCTGCCTTCTCTGATGAGGACAATGCTAAGGGCTGTGTTTGTGGGGGGCTGTTACTGATCTCTTCCAGGGGAAAGAAGTGAGCCTGGATGTCAGACAGACTCGGAATGCAATTCCAGAGCCACTGACCAGTTGTGCATACGTGGAAAATTAGTCAACTGTTGTTTTTTATTAATTAATTTTACATCTGGGCTGAAGTTTTCCCTCCCTCCTCTCCTCCCAGTCCCTCTCTCCCTGCCCCTCCCCTCTACCCTATCCCAATCCACTCCTCTGTTTCTGTTCAGGAAGGGGCAGGTCTCAGCTATCACGGAAATGGGACCCATTCCTCCATTGCCTTCCAAGCATGCTGTACCTTGGGGTTTGCTATTCTTCACTAAATAAGTGGGTTCTAGTGAAACATTTGTGTTTGAATCCAGACCCTACTACCTTTGGACAAATTATATTCAACTTCTCTGTCTCAGTTTTCTCACCTAGAACATGAGGTGAACCGTAATATTTACTTTAGAGATTTAAGATTAATGTAAGCATCCCTCTCACATAGCTAACACACAAAGTTAGGATCTATGAAGACTGGAGAAGCATTTCTGTTGCTTCTGGTCTTCTGTGGTCTGGGGAATTGATGGAATCATATGTACTGAAGAAGCTGAATATTAAAATTGTCTATTAGTGAAGTCTGTGAGCTTAGTCATATCCCTTGTTATACCCTTTGCGGCTGTTGCATCTCCTCCTCCCTTCCTTTCCCTTCTCCTTCCTTCCACCCCCCCTTCCTCCTGCTTAGTCATTAGTAACAGCTCCAATTTACTCTGGCTTAGGGGATCCTGCTGGACTACTGGGTAGATAAATGGTCTCGAGACATTTAATGTTTTTACCTTATAGAACTGGAAATAACCTATTTTTCCCTTTCTGTTTTTCTTGTTATGTGATTTGGCTCCATTTTCTCTGTTCCATCTACAAAGACAGATTTAAAGGTTTTTCTTTCAGCCAACCAGTTTGCCAGCATTATCATGTACAAATGTTTGCCTTTTATTCACGAGTGGCCGATATGTCAACAGCCAAGTCCCAGTCTCACCATGTTAGAAGTAAAAGTTCCCCGTGGTTATGTTTATAAAGCTTAACACCTTGCTCGTTTCATACTTAGACAATAGAATAAAGTATTTGCATTGTGCGTTCCGTTTCTTTGTGTTCAAATAGCGTCTGTTTGTCTATGGCCATTAGCACAAGTCTAATCCTCCAGCTGAATGACTTACTGGAATTTAGAAATGGAGAGGGAAAAATGAGGGTGAAGAGTTATGGTCAAAGAATGAGTAGCAACAAATTGTTTGAGACTGAAATAATCTCCTTAAGTGGTATGAATCTGCGGCTGTATTGAACAATTAAATCTAGAAACTGCATAAACAAAAGTTTGGCTGAGCTGCAAATTATGAAAGGGCTTAGTCTATCTTGTATCCGTCTCATTGCTCAACAGCCATAGAACAAGGTTCTTACTGTGTGGCCCTTACGCTTTATTTATCAAGGCCTACTATGCCTATTGATTCTCACAGCGATAGAATTCTAACAGTGATTTCTGGGCCACATATAGGAAATAGGCACACATACCACCTCTTCTAACCAGCTCCTTCCCTTTGGCGCATCCCCCTAACAACCTAAGAGACTGCTTGAGGCACAGACACGTCAGGGTTGGATGGCCAGGATTTAGGTGTGGTCTGATAGAGACTTGGAAATTCAAAAGCTTTCCCACAGAGGAGATAAGCGCTTGGAGAGGCTATAGTTGGTGAGATCAGAATATCCCAGGAGGCATTTGGCGTTTGCCCAGTGATTACAACACAGCAGACGTTTTTTTTCAAGGGCTCAGAGGCAATGGTGACTGCCAGTTAAGGACGCTTCCCAAGGCTCAGATCTGGTTCTAAATTTAACATTACACAAAGCACTCATCCAGCCCTTTGTTACCTCTTGAAGGCAAACACAGGATCTGTCTTCAGAATAGCTAGACATGCTCTGATTTGATTTGTGAAGTGCCACCAGCTTCAACATGACCCCGCACCAGGTCTAACCCCACAGTGGAATAGTCTGCTGGAATCTGGAACTGGGGAATAAGAGAATAATTAGGTAGTTATGGTTGAAGTCTACACAGCAACCCGTTGTTTACGATAGCCAGAGAACAGTCTCAAAAGCTGCGTATCGCTCAGTCAGGACAACGAAACGCAGAAACTGCAAAAATGAAAGTTCTGAAATTCTGTTGGCTTTTAGTTTACAGCAACCTGCTACTTTAAACAGAACGAGGTTTTTGTTGAATTCCGTTTCATTCTTATTGATTAGTAAAACATTTGTGATTGGCAGGGCTTTCGTGGATTCTACTTTCTGAGAGGTAGGCATTGCTTCTCACTGTTTCTTAAATATTGTTAAATATGGCAAGTCAGAAATAAAAATGTAGATGTCTGTTTTACAAGGATCACCTTAGATAAGTGCTTTCTTTAGGAGAGTACACTTTTCACCTCTCCCTTCTCTCTCTTTGACTTTTAGAGACAGGATTTCTCTGTGTATCCCTGGCTGTCCTGGAGCTAGCTCTGTAGACTAGGCTGGCCTCAAATTCTCCCACCTCTGCCTTCCAAGTGTTGGGACTAAAGGCGTGAGCCACCACCTCCCTGGCCCCATCTCTTTGTTGTTAACTTTTTTCACGGTCTCCACATAGTCTTTGAAATTCTCACACATTGAAAACAAAACCAAAATATGATGAGTACAAGAAAGCTGTCCAGTAAGAGCGTGAGACCCAGGCTATGGTTTTGTGTGCTGCTGAGGTTTCCAGCAAAAGGTAGGAGGGAAATCTAGTGGACTTCCACAGGCATCCTGGCCGCATCTCAGCCGGGGCTAGACGTGGTTTGACTATAGATCCGAAGGTTCTGCTTAGGTATTTCCACTCTGACAGAACCATACCCTAAGTATCTTACGGTGCTTTTTTGCCCTGAAGGAAAGCTTAAGAGAAACAAAAGTCTATTGATATATTTGCTGTTGTCATTGCCCAAAATAACAGCAGTGGATCTAATAGAGAGAGATGATGAACGTGGGAGGAGATGAAGATGCTAATTGTCCTGATTTCATCACCGTACATTGTGTACAAATGATTGCTCCATACCCAATAAATGCATACAAAGAGTGTGTGCTGGTGTGTGTATGTGCGTGTGTATGTGTGTGTGTGTGTGCTGGTGTGTGTGTGTGCGCGTGCGTGTGTGTGTGCTGGTGTGTGTGCGCGTGTGTGTGTGTGTTGGGGTGTGTGTGCTGGTGTGTGTGTGTGTGTGTGTGTGTGTGTGTGTGTGTAGGCCAGAGGACAACTTCAAGTGTGTGCTGGTGTGTGTGTGCTGGTGTGTGTGTGTGTGTAGGCCAGAGGACAACTTCAGGTGTCTTTCCTCAGGCATCCGTCATTTTTTTCTTTTGAGTGACAGGGGCTCTGATTAGTCTGGAACTTGCCAAGTATGCTAGATTGATTGGCTGGCCAAGCAGCCCCAGAATTTAGCCTCTTCAGCACTGAGATTGTAATGAGTCACCATAACTGCCTCCCCCCAAAAAAAAAATATGGGCTTGGGGGATCAAGTTCAGGCCCTTGTGCTTGCAAAGCAAGCACTTTACCATCTGGGCTATATCTTCAGACCTTCATTTTCATTTTTAATAATGATAACAATAACTAGGTCTGGCAAGATGGCTCAGCGGGTAAGAGAACCCACTACCAACTCTGATGTCCTGAGTTCAAGTCCCCAGGACCCATATGGTAGAAAGAGAATGTGGACACCAGTAAATTGTCCTGACTCCTGCACACATACTACCATGGTAATAAGTGAGAACACACATATATATATGAACACAAAATAAATCAAATGTACTTTTTTTCATAAAAAAATTCAAGCCAAGTAAACTACAGCCTGTGAGTCAAACCCAGCCAGATGCTCACTTCTGAAAACACTGTATAAGAATCACACACATTAAGGGGTAGTAATGGGAGTTCGAAGCAGGCAGCGATAATTGTCTCACAGAGAACATGGCCTTTATCTTATACATCATTTTTATTGTGCCGAAAGTTTTCCTGTGTGTGTCTTTTTTGAGGTACTGAGGGTTAGAGCCTCACACACGTCAGGGAAGCACTCTACCACAAGCTACATCCTCACCCTCTTAAGAGCTTTCACTGAGAGACGAGGTCTCAAAAAGTTGTTGAAGCTGACCTTGAACTCACTCTGTAGCCTGGGGGGGGAGCACCTTGAGTTTGTAATCCTCCTGCCTCAGCCTCCTTAGTAGCTAGCTAGGATTACACATCTGCACCACTAGGCTTGTTTGTTTCAAATATGTGATGTAATATTGTATATATTCTCTAATATATATGTATATATTCTTTGACCTCAAGTAAAAAACCTGGAGATTTGAGAATAGTAGGAAATAGCCAGTTTTTTTTAATGTGATAATGATATTATACTTTAAAAGGGCTGTTTCCTATTTAAGGGGGGGCGTACACAGATATAAAAGGAACTATACGGTGTTTGAAGTTTGTTTTTAAATGACCATTGGGTGTGGTAGGGGTCCAAACAGAACAGGATGGACCGCTGTTTGGAACTGCTGAAGGTGAGAGAGCTGGAGGGTGAGTGTGCTCTTACTGTATGTGTTGAAATTTTCAGTAATGAAAAGGTTTGAAAAGAACACTTTGGCTTTGTTTGTTTTGAAGACACTCTCCCACCCGTTGTTAAATCTCAGGTTGGCTAATCCGAGCTACTGATTTGATCAGAATTAGAGGTGAGGCCTATGACGGGAGCCCTGGCCGGTACCAGCAGAAGGGGGCGTGTGGTGACTCAGGTCGGTGGGGAGGCTGGGAGCTTTCTACGTGGCACAGTGGGTGGAATTGTGCAGCAACTCATGCCAGCGGTGACGGTGGAGGCAGCACTAGTTAGAGGCAGATGAGTAAGGCAGGAAGTGAAACGAAACTGCCCGGCGACTCCCTGCAGGATAGAGCAAGGCTGGAGTTCCAGAACACTGGAGCTTAGAAGCCGGGGAGCCAGGGTTCACACAGAGGAGCTCAGCCCACCTGAGTCGCTTAAAAAGAAACAAACTAAAGCGTTCAAGGAATAACTCGCTACTTGAACTAGTAAAGGAACAGAGAACTAAAGAAAATTAACAGGAAGAACCGATTTATTTGAATCGCCACTTAGCTGAAGGGATGAAGCAGAATCAAACTGAATGTCGTGAACTTTCATTTCTTTAACTCATCAAATTGAAGTAAGACTGCCACCCTAACCTCTCTCCCCAGCTTCCCCATCTAGTATTCCTGACTTAGTTAGAGTCATTACTGCTACGAAGAAACACCATGACCAAAAACAGGTTGGGGAGGAAAGGGTTTATTTGTCCTACACTTCCACAAGTAGGCTGATGGAAGTCAGGACCGGAACTCAGCAGGGAGGAACCTGGAGGCAGGAGCCCATGGAGGCTTGCTGCCAATCACTACCTCAGTTTGCTTTCTTATAGAGCCCAGAACCACCAGCCCAGAAGCGGCCCCACCCACAGTGTACTAAGCCCTCCCCCATTGATCACTAATTAAGAAACTGCGCTATAGCAGTGGTTCTCAACCTTTCTAACGCTGTGACCCTTTAAATACAGTTCCTGTGTTGTGCTGACCACCAAGCATAAAATCATTTTGTTGCTACTTCATAACTGTAATTTTGCTGCTGCTATGAATAATAATGTAAATATCCGGTATGCAGAATATCTGATATACCACCCAGAGGGGTTGTGACCTACAGCTGGGAACCACTGCTCCACAGGCTTGCCTACAACCCAATCTTAGGAAGGCATTTGTCAACTGGGGTTTCCCCCTCAGAGATGATTCTAACCTGTGTCAGGCTGGCAGAAAAATTAGCCACCACAATTCCCCAACACTCTAATTCTCCATAGTTCCTCTCCAGAGGTGCTAATGCATAGCAGACCATCTATTTCTTATTTTGCTCAAGAACTTTACTATGAAATGGCACTTTACAAAGTCAGGTGTATGCTTTATAGTGTTGGGAAGACTAAAATAGGAAGGTGTAGCAAAATGCTTGACACAGTCTTTAAAGATGAATAGCAAATAGGCTTTGACAGGGGCTATGCGTGTGAGGCTGGCACAGGGGACATCTATCGTACCTCAGGGGCTGGGTTCAGTCCCAGCACCAGGGTAAAGAGGGCTCTGTAGCGTGACAGTCAGAGCAAACTAACCTGATACAAAGATGAGGATGATGTAAGAAAGCAAGAGTGAAGTCAAGAAGAGACATCCTGGCTGGGAGCTGGGATGTGTGAGGGACTCAAAGCCATCAGTCTGCACGCTCAGGGACTGGGACCAGGGGTTAACGATCCTACGGGGAAAGAAAACGTGCCCTTGTCCCTGCAGTTTGGAACTTGGATTGGGATTGGTGCTAAAGCCTGGACTTCCAAACAGCTGTGTAGTCGGCAGAAGGAGCTAGAAAAGAGCAACCCATCATACTGGACCTGTAGCAGATAATTTGTTTTCTGTCCTGAACTATGGGTAAAGAAAAATTTTCTGAGAGCCCAAAACGCAAAGTTTCATAGTTGTTGAATGTAGGGTCTATGATTATACTACCTTTCTGGTATGAGAAAAATAAACTAGAATTATAAATATATATTATTCTAGTTTATTATATATATATATATATCAGTAAATTGTATCACACACATACAGAGAGAGAGAGAGAAATCTATAATTAGATAAATAACCAAAATATATAAAGAACTCCCATTAGTAAGAAGATAGATGACAAAATAGACAAAATTTTAACTTAGACCCTTCAAAGGAAGGATTTCCAAATGGCCAATAGTCTTTCTAAAGCTGTTTGGTTTCCTCAATCATAAAAAATATGTAAGTAAAAATTATAATAGGATGATGATATTCACTGGAATGGGGAAACAAAATCAATAGGAAATAATGAAGACTGGTGAGGATACAGACCTTTGTTGCCCACATCTCTCACTCTCTCACCTGCAGTGTTGCACACATACACACACACACACACACACACACACACACACACACACACACACTATTTTTTTATTTTATTTTATTTTTGAGACAAGATTTCTCTATGTAGCTCTGGCTGTTCTGGAACTTCCTCTGTAGACCAGGCTGGCCTCAATCTCACAGAGCCCCTCCTGCCTCAGCCTCCTGAGTGCGGGGATTAAAGGGTTACGCCACCACAAGCAGTATCTGTTGCGTATTCTTGGCTCTCCACTCTACTCAAACACAAATGTGGTTTGGTCCCTCTCCTCTGTCAGAAATCTTCCGACAAATCCGATTGCTAAACATCTTGGGATAAGATGACATGCAAGCACTTCTGTGCTCTGCTCCTAGATTTTTCAGTCTTGCCATCCACACCCTAAATGTCCCAGCTCTTTCCTCACTGAGGAAAGAGCCTTTTGACGTTCCAGGCTGTGCTACCTCTCTTGCTAGTCATCTACCCGGTCAGTCCCTGTTTGTTTTCTAGGGTTCAGCGTGACTGCCGCCTTCTCTCTGACATAGTGTTCTGACTGCATTCTCAGAGAAAATGGATTATTTTCTTCTCTGCATTCCTGCTATTCCCTAGACATTTCTCTTTAACAGCGCCCATAAAACACTATTTTACTTCGTTTTCTTGATTAAACTTTATTTTGGGTGGGGATGATAAGCCAGTTTCTGTATCCATAGTCTGTAACCATAGTTCATGTAATTAAAACAAAACAAAATAGGCGTGGTGGTAATTAACACTATTACTTTGGAAGTGGGAGCAGGAGGATCAGAAGTTCAAAATTATCTTCAGTTACATAACGACAGCTTGGACCGCATAGACAGTATCTCAAAAGAAAAATCAATCCGTCCACTGGCAAAAAAAAAAAAAGTCAGCTTTAAGGATAAGAAAATACCTAATTTTTTCTTCATGAGTATACCCCTTCCATTTCATAATTTGGCCTGTTTTTCTTTGAGACACAGTCTAACTACATAGTCAAGTCTGGCCTTAAGTTTGCAATCCTCTTGCCTTTGCTTCCCAAGCATTAGGATTATGGACGCGTGCCAGAAGGCCCGGCTTCATACAATTTTTTGACGTTCTAAAACAACCGCTCCTGTCCATGTTACTTTCTCTAACACTGAGTGAGACTGTCTCAGCTGTATTCCTTGTAATACAGGAATATTCCTGTAAAAATAACATCTTTACTAGCTTGTCTTTGACATTTTCCAGCTATATCTAAAATGTCATAGCTAGCATTTGGGACCTACAAATCTTTCGAGTGAAAACCCAAGCCTTCAAATTGTGCGCCATTCACAGGTTTAAAACGAGACAGGCTCCATGCTGCCTACGAGCTAACTGGAGACTTTGAGGGTATTAGGAGAGAATAATTTTGTTTTGGGAAGCAATGTTGGAAGGCTGGAGTTCTGAAGGATAAACTACTTGTGATTTGAACATCAAATGAACACAGGCACACAAAACTGTCACTTGGAAGTCCGACAAGTTCCACAGGATGCAGTGTGTTATTTCGGGTCTTGCTGATTCTGGAAGGAAGAAGTCTACTTGGAGCTCTTTAAAACTGTACACCCGAGAAGACACAAACATATGCAGCAAATGAACATTGCCCTGAAAGAGGAAAAGCCCGCAGTGGTTTCCTCCAGTTGCAAGAAAAGATTGGCATGTTCAGTTAACATTAGACGGTTTACCAGAAACTTCTATATTTATTGCATGGTCTTTAGAGTGGTTTGAATCTCACGTGTCTCTTCAAGGCTCATGTGGCAAATGCTTGCTTTCCAGAGAGGTGCCGTGGGGTGGAGGTGTGATGTGGAGAGGCAGGGCCACCAGCACTGTCCAGTCTTCGAGGAAGCGGCTTCACCATGCACTGCAATGTGTGGCTTCACCCAGGCCGAGAAACCACCGAAACCACGAGCCCAAATGAACCCTTCTCTTCATATCCTATCTCATATGTACTTAATGGAAAGCTGAGTGGCACAGTATCCACACTGTGATTTACAAAACAACAAACCCCTTCTGTTTATATCCTAAACATTGCTTGTGTGTTTGTCTGAGGACAGAGTAGAAACAGAATTTTAGTTGATTCTTGCAGTCAGGCAGCACAGCAAAAGCAGACTTGCTTTGGTCAAGGAAATATAGACATTTGGAAACTGAATGGATAGGATTGGAAGTGCACTCGTTTTCCATGACAGAACTGTCCTGAATTCAAAGGCTTGCCAATTCTGAAGAGCTGTATGGAACTATGTTGTGACGGTAAAGACATAGTTTCAAAAAGAGCTTCGTGATGTATGAACATCACTGTGATTTCTACACCTATGTTTATAGCACGCATCTAAGTTGTGTTGTATCTACTTTATCACCAAAGCACTGTGAAGTGCTGACTAGGTACTATGTCTATATCCTAAGGGCTATACTAAGCATTTGCACATGTCTTTACCATTCAAGAAAAACTGGAGTTGGGCATGATGGCACATGCCTGTAATCCCGGTATTCAGGAGGCAGAGGCAAGAGGATAGCAAGTTTGAGGTCAGCCTGGATTGCACAGCAAATTCATAACAAGCCTGGGACACATAGGAAGACGTTGTATCTGAGCTAAACAAAAAATTAAAAAGAACCAGAGAGGGCTCAGCAAGGAAGGGAGCTAGTTCTGAAAGTCACGTTTGAATGCGATACCCAGAACCCATGTGAAGGTGGCAGGAGAGACTTGAGGAGAGGATCAGTTTCACAAAGTGACCCTCTAGTACCGACGACTATGCACACATGGAAAAATAGGAAGAAAGAAAGAAGAAAAAGGAAAAACAGATGGGATGAAGTTGCTGGCAAGGTGGCCAGATGCTGTATAATGTGAGGTACACTTGAGTGTGGGGAGCATGTTCTAGTCCATGAAACTGCTGTAGACTGAACTGCTTAGACTGAACTGGGCAGAACTCAGACTGCCTTTAAACTGAATAGAAAATTGTTTTCCTCTGAATCTTAAACCAAAGCAGAAGGCAGAGTCCAGAGCAGGTGCATCAGCGCCATGGTCATTAAGGACATAACTCTCTTCTATGTTTCTGTTCCTCCATCCAGGGTTTGCTTGTTTTAGAATTAGAGTTTTTTTTTTTATCTTCACTATAGTTTATTCATGTTTGTTTTATTTCTGATGACTATTCTATATTTCAGAACATGGCCTTCTAGTGTACCACAATTCTGCCTAAACAATATGATTCTACTTCCTCCTTCAACCCACGGAGTTGTTTGTTGCAACACATTTTACCTCTGTGCATGTTGTGGCCCTTATCATGCAGCATTGCTGTTTCGCTTTAGATGATCTTTAGACTTTCTAACAAGGGGCCTCTTTCATATTTCGTCATATGGTTACAATTCCCAGCACTCAGGTCGCTAGGCTTGGGAGTAAGCCCATTTACCCCACTGAACCATCGCACAAGTCCTGCAGTGGTTTTCATATATGTGTGATTTACCCTGGTTAGGGTTCTTTACGCTTCTCAAATATGCTGGTTTATAATTTTCACCATATAGTAATGTATTTTCAGGCATGTTATTTCAAATAATTTTTATGTCATCCGCTCCTGGCTCTTCTCTTACCAGGGACTGCAATCACACAAATATTAGAATATTTGGTACTATCCCACAAACCACACTATATTTGAGGGACTTTTCTCTTTGATTTTGGGGACTTTTTCTTTAATGTGTGTGTGGTGTGTTTAATGTGCTTTATTTTGAAGAGATTCGATTACTCTGTCTTCAAGCAACCATTTTCATTTTCTTTTAACTGACTTAATTTGCTCAGTGGCTAATTGTCTCTGAGTCCTGACACTATCCAGCAACACTTGTATTTTAGAAGTTGTAAAGTTAGTCTTCAGAGGTTTTTTTTTTCCCGTCTCTAATTTCCCTTTCAGTCCAAGGAAGAAGCTTCTTTCAGTTCAAGGAAGAAGCTTATCACAGCCGCTTTACTGTTGACGGCTAACCCTATCACTTTAGTCCTTGTGGCTTTTTGTAGACTGACTTCACACCTGGTGACAGATTTGTGCACCCCCACCTCTCCCCGTCACTCTGCTCGCCAGGTTCTCTTGTTACTTCCCAGGAATTGTGTCTCTCTCTTGCTGTGTGCTTCTTCAGTGCCACCAGTGTTCTCCCAGGTTCCGTTACGGATTTCTCCCGTTATGTTATACACACCACAGCATTATCCGTCCCCATAACTTCAACAGCAATCAATAATGATGGTCAGTCCACTTGTATCTGCTATTGCCCTGATCCCTTTCCAGAGGCCATGGCTCGGCACTGCATCCCTTCCATCTAGATGTTCCAGATACGTCTCAGACTCAGTGTATCCAAAGGATGCGACACCAAACCTCTCTCAACAGCAACTGACTCTCCTTCTTCCCTCATTTTAAGGGAATCACTAGCTTATAAACCTGGAAACCGGAAGTATGGGAGCCATTCTTGGGTCTCCCTCGTAGTAGATCTTGTGATGCCCTTCTCAGCCTCCATTCTGCTGGTTTGGGGCAATCACCATAATCTTATTGGGATAACCACACGGCTTCATCATAACTTTGGGAAACTCACTACTTCAGCTCTAGAGCCCATGTGTCTTCATCTTGGGATACACTTGTGCAATTTACTGACCATCATTCTTAATGTATGTGAAGGCACAGGAATCAATTGCTCGCGACTCTAAGGAAAGAGGTTTCAGTCCTTTCTAAAAAGACACTTTCTTCTTATATCTTCCTAGACACAGATGGTAAAACAGCAGTGGAAATGAGAATGAAGCAGGCCTTTAATGACTGACTGGGTTGCTCAGTTAATCCCCCTGCAGCCGTCCCTTACCTGGATTTTTTTTTAACCTAGGTGGGTCAAAAATTCTTCTTTATTGCTTACATCAGTTGGAGTTTGATTTCTGCTGCCTGCAACCAAAGCACCCTCACCTATAACTTCCTGCCACCATTTACCCCCCAAACACAGGCAGTTAAGCACCAGAGAATATTGTCTTGTGGCACTACCAATTCCTCAGTTCCATCTCATATCTATCCCTCAGTAGACTTCTGTAGCAGATTGAATAACAAGCCCCCCAAAGATTCATCGATTTGAATGCTTGGTCACTAGGAAGTGGCCTTATTGAGAGGTGTGGCTTTGCTGGAGGAAGTGCGTCACTGGGGAGTGGGGCTTTGAGGTTTCAGATGCTCAAGCCAGGCCCAGTGTCTCTCTCTTCTTACTGCCTGCACATCCAGATGTAGAGCCTTCTGCTCCTTCTCCAGCACCACATTTGCATGGGCATCGTCATTCTTCCTGCCATACAATAATGGACTAAACCTCTGAATCTGTAGGCCAGCCTCACTTAAATATTTTTCTTGATACGAGTTGCTGTGGTCATGGTGTCTCTTCACAGCAATGGTAAGTCTAACTAAGACATCTTCATACCTACCACATCTCACAGACTGATTTTTTTTAAAAGCATATATCTTACCGAAATTTCATCTATTTATAGTCTACTCATTCCAGAAGAAAAAAAAAGATGGCATTCTTTAGTATATTACCCAAGACATAAATGGGCTTGGCTGTCTCTTCTAGATTTTTTGAGTTTCCTCTTGCCTCTCTCCCCAATGGCAGTCTACCACGGCTAGTAAAAATACTAGCGAGGCTTTGTGTCTTTGCATTTTATGCTCTCTCTTCTCTCTTTCCTCTTTGCCTCTAAAATACACGAACATAAAAACTGTGAGTCATCGCCACATTCAAATGATCTTTGAAGCATTTACTGACCCTGCCCAAATCTGAGGTAGTATGCATTTTCCTATGACAGCGTAGCTCACACTGAGTCCATTCATCTGTCTCTTCCTTGGCAGAGTAAGGACTTTGAATACAAAATATGCTTCATATATACATATATATATATATATATTGCTCTATTTTTAAGACTTAATAACGTGTCTTGTATATAGTAAATATGTTCACTTGTTTTTTAATATTTTATTTAAATATCTACATTAAGTATTTTAAAATATTTTAAATAAAGGTGTTTTGCCTGCATACATGACTATGTGCTGATGAGGCCAGAAGAAGGAAAGGCTTCCCTGGAACTGAAGTTACAGATAGTTGTGAGTTATCACATGGGCGCTGGGAATTGAACCCAGCTCCCTTGGAGGAGTGCACTGTCCTGGCTATCTCCACACTTCTCACCACCACCACATATACATACCTGGGCAACTAGAATGGGTGTAGGCTTAGCTGAGCAGCCCAACAGCATACCCAAACCGTGGTTCAGGTTTCTTGTTACCAAATGAAAATTTCCTAAGATGTACACTGAACTGTCTGGGACTCTCCACTCACCTTTTGAACTTGTATTTATGGAATCTGGATATCTGAAGAATTCTAGATTTCTAAGATGAGCAAGTCGCATTACAATGATCAAAGGATGCTATTAATGCTGACCTTCACCTTTGCCTGGACTAAAATTAGATGTAATTAGTTGAGCAAAGAAATCATGCGATTCTGTTCATGGCCATGCTCCTAACAGTTTTATAACTTAATTGTTAAAATGCTAAGAACAAGTGGATCTAGTGTCTTCTGTAATTAATTCACTTGTAGGAGGCAAAGGAAAGGGGTATTTATGATTTCTAGAAGAAATCTGAGCAGCCAGGGAGACTGCCATGTCGGGAGGAAGAGAGATTTCACTGGGCACTTGAAAGTGGTGAGGCTAGTTGTTGGGGGTGGGGCAGACTGGCTATGGGCCCGAACCCGATGGCACCAAAGACACAAGACCAGCCTTGTTTAGTCAACTACAGTACTGAACCTTCAGGCTTAGTGAACGAGTGACCATGACAACAGTCCCCGCCCCAATGCCCTTACGCATGCGCAGCAGAGCGAGCCGTAGGCGCCCCCACAATAGACGCTTTTTCTCTCAGTCGGAGAACTACATCCCCCAAGAGCCTCCTCGGCACCGCCTCCCGATGTGGCCCTGCCCAGTCCTCTTGTGCCCCGCCCTCCCACTAGTCCCTTCCCCTCCCTCCCAGTGTGTGTCAGTGACCCAAAGGCGGTTCGAGGCGGAGGGACTGTCGGGGGCGCCGCCGCCGCCTCCTCTCCAGCGCCAGCACCAGCAGCGGGAGCAGCAGCAGCAGGAGCAGCGGCTGCAGCGGCCGTGCGGCGCCACCGGATTTGCCTGCAGCCCGGGGAAGGCTCATCACAAAGCGGGCCCGCGCCTCTCTCCGGTCCGCGCTCCTCGGCGCTCGGCTCGGCGTTCCACTCGGCCTCGCGGGGCTCGGCGGCTGGCGGGAAGGCGGCGGGCTCCGCGGGTGCCTGCGTTCAACCGGTGCTCGCGCCGCCCCCGCGCCCCGGGTGTCGGCGCTCCGGCTCCTCGCGGCGGGCCGAGCAGGCGTTCCGGCCCCCAGCCGTCGTCCGGTGAGTGCGGCGCCGGCGAGGGGAAGGGGGCGCGGGGGCCCGGCGGCGCGGAACTTCCTCCGAGGCTGTGTCGGTGGCGGCGCGGCTATGCGCGCGCCCGGCCGCCCGCGAGGAGGCGGCGGGGAGCGGAGTTTGCGGCGCCGCATCCCGCGCTGTGGGAGGAAGCGCCTTTGTGAGGAGCTGCCCGGAACGCCCTCCCCCCACGGCTGGAGCGGCCGCGCGGCGACTGCGAGCCCCGGGCCGGCTGGCTGCCCGGTTCTCGGTCCCGCGGCGGGGCTGCAGGCCGGCCAAGTGGAAGGGGAACAAAGGGGCGGTGGGCTTTTCTTTTGTTTGTGTGAATCTGGTTAACTTCTGCTTCCTTACATAACGCAGACTTCCAAGTTAGTCATTCTTTTTATTGTTATGATTATTGTCATCATCTCTGTGTGCCTCTCACATTTCCTTTCATCTTCGGATCTCCGAGCGTTTTAAAAACACTAATTAATCCCGCCTCCCGGGCCCTTGCCAAGCCCGTTTCCGTAAGTGGGTAAACTGAGATCCAGAAAGCCCTCAAATTGATGGATACGCTTGATGTACCGCGCCTGGTGTCTGAGGCTCGGAAAGCGTTTATGAGTAATAACTCATTCTCCAAATGCCCTGTGGAAAAGTTAAAGATGCTCATTTTACTTACAGGTTAAGTGAAGTCTGAAAGAAGCCTGGGTAATTGTTAGGTAGTTGAGACAATAATTCCTTTAAAATGGTGTTTGAATCTTAAAACCTCAAAGGACTTTCTGAAAAATGTTCCGAGTGGTGAAGATTTTGTACGCCATAAACTCACTTCGCCATCTATTATGTCTGTATGTGCAGGACTCTTAGGAAGTCGGAGAGCAATGAGGAGGGGAGGGGATAGTTTCTAGTTAGCCCACGTTTAACACGTTGTAGTCACTAAACACAGCGTTTTGCGCTGTGGTTCGAGCCCCAACAGTTCCCCTCAACAAATATTATTGAGCGCCTCATCCATAGGACGCTTGATCATACCGAGAATTGGAGCTTTTGTGTATCAGTAGGCTGTCTGTTTTGGGTCAGAGGCTCTTTACTTACTTAGGAGAACGTTTTTTTGTCTTTGGAGCAGGTACTTTTGTGACAGATAGGGCATTGTCTTTTCTCTGTGTGGACTGAGTTTGCCTAGTAGTGTGGGTTTAAAGTGTTTAAATTATGGAAAGGGTGCAGTTCCTCAAATTCTTCGGTTTCGGTTTATGATACGTTTTTGCAGGTAAACCGAAAATATTTTCTCAGAATTCTCAGATACACATACTTGAAATCTCCTGATTGTCTAAATACAACAGCTAAGTTTCTGTTGTTGTTGTTTTTCCATCTGTAGTAGATAGAGGGCAGTTAATCCCGGTAGGTTTTAAAGTATTTTGGTACCGATTGGAAGATGTGAAAAGTTTAAATCAAACGTTATTTTTCCTCAGTTGTGTGAGATTCAGAATTGTAGTAGCAGTATCTTCACTTGGATAATTTAAATTTGTAATGTATAACTGACCCTGGATTTTAATCTGGTGGGTGTGTCAGAAAAATGAAAGTGAGACCTTGTTTTCTTCACTGTTCTCCAACCTATCCCGTTTCTGAAGTTTGTTGACGGATGATGCTTTTAACAATTTGAAAATGGGACAGTTAAGTGTGTGGAAGATTGTATGTTATAGTGAGAGCGCCTCATCTAATGAATTTAAGCTTTTAAAGAGGAAACTTACACCTAGGTTTTTAGTGTAATAGAAGCGTAGTTCTGTTTATTGAAACTACTTGAAAACAGTAAACTGGAAATCCGTCTTAGTTGCATATTTGGGGGTTATTTATGTGCTCCTTAAAATTAGCATTTAAGTAACCTTATTTTGAACTTTTTCCATGGTACTTACCAACCAGATTTATCAGGGCCATTTGTACTTTTAAGGGAACTACTAACAGTGCCTTTGCTCTGTCCGATCCCAGGAGTTTAGAGGAGGAAGTAAGTGAATTTTGGCTTTGCAGGTTTCCCGAGCTCTTCGGAAAACTTTTAAAACAAATGGCCAAAAAATATGGGGCAGGAAATGGTTCTACTGAGGCAGGTTTCAGGGGGAAGCCTCAGAATGTTTCCATTTACCTTAGTTTAGACTTCCTTTTCCCTTTCAAAATGTCAGTTGTGTTTTGAGTCCTTTGATTTAGAGCGTGCCCCTTTGTGACTGCGCAGTGGATCGTTGTAAAGGGCTGTAGAGTTCTGCTTTTGAACAGGTTTGCAGAGAGAAGCTTCTGTAGGTGGGAGACGCTTTCAGCCAAGACAGAGTTGGAAACTGTCCAGCATGTGTATACATTTCTCGTAGAACAGTAAAATTGGCCTATCCCTTTAGTCAGACTTACAGAGATCTCTCCCTCTGTCTCTCACTCAGATTATGTTAAAGTGTTGTAATGGCCTTTGAGATGGTTTTGGGAGTCATTTTGGAGAAAAAAATGTTTTATTCCAGTTATGAATTTTAACTGAGAAACATAAAGCATATTTTAAGAAAAACCATTGAAAGCAGGAAAATAAATAGATAAGGAAAGCTGACAAAGATTTTAGGAAGTACAATGGTAAACATTCCTGAAAACATTTATAAATAATTCTACCAAATTTTAGTTGAAGCCCCAGACAGTGACTTACACATAGAATTTTCAGTTTATAGGAAACCCTCCACTCATATTACAGAAAAGTAAATAAAAACATGCTTTTAGATGATTTGCATTGTTCTAGAGTTTCTTATTAGACATTGTGGTAGAGTTTTTATACTTTGTTGTTTTCCTTTGTTAAAGTTTGACCTCTGCTAGACAAAGTTTCCCTCAGAAACAAGTACGAGTCATTCAAAGTTCTGGATGTGATTTCAAGTCCTCTCTTAGTCTTTTCTTTGTTATTTTAAGTAGATCAATAGTTGGAAATACTGGCTAGCATATTATACTTAGGAAATTCTTAAGTAATTTTTGTGCTGGTGAAACAAGTTTATGGTAAAGAGAAAAAGCATGGCATTTCTTGAGTGAATGTCAGGGGATTTACAGGTTTGTTTGTTTCTAAGCCCCCCCCATAAGATTTTGCCTTGTAGCCCACCGTATTCTTGACACCTTATCCTTGAACAGAAAACCCTCCTCCTTAGCCTACCTAGGGGTGCTTCGTCCTGGAAGATTGGAATCTTTTGGTGGACTAAGTAGTTCACTCAGAATGTTGCCCAGGCTGTTTTAGATGATGATGATGATGTTGCTACAGTAAGCTCTACTCCAGACAAACAGGGTTCTTCATTTTATTTTTGTGTGTGAGGAAGAGGCCTGTTTGTTACCCACCTACAGAGCTTTTCTGTACAGGTAGATGGCAGAGGACAGCTGTGGAAATTGGTTCTATTCCTTCCACTGCGTGGGGCCAGAGATTAAATTCAGATTATTAGGCTTGGCTGAAGTCTCTTGTACCTCTTGTATCTTCACAATACCATTTAGAAAAATAGAATGTACTTACGTCTGTAAATGAGAAAATCCTGACATCTGCCAGTTAATCTTGACCATTTGTGTAGTTAAAAATTAATCCAACACACACGGAATTCACTTCCTTTTCAAAGCATTTGTTGTTGCTTTTATTTTGTAGTGAACCTCTTGGGATGTGGCTAACTGTAAAAATATGTAGTATCCCTACTTTCCCATAATTTTCTGCCTCCTTCTTTGTCGTCATCTTCTTCTTTGTTTTTACTTCAGTTAGTTCTCCCTTGCCCAACTATCTAGAATAAACAAAGAAATATTTAAACACACTTAAACACTCTAATTTATTATAATACATTTCTGCTGAATTTCAACATACAAAGTATGGTCAGCTCTCGTTTTGGAAGTAGATGTACACTTCTGAGGGCATTAAAGCAAGCAATAACAAATAAATACAATGCTTTCTACCAAATTCTGATTGCTTAATAATGAGTGCTTGATGTACTACCGTGTTTAGAAAGCCGGGGTCTAGGTTCCACTTACTGCTACTAGGCTTTGACATGGATGTCAAATAATTTTTTCAATATACACTGGGTACTTTTTTTTATGTCAGGTGCTGTCTAGTTGGTATCACCTAAGTGCTTACTGCTGTTTTACATTGTAATCACAAGCACAGTAAAATGGATGAGCACACTGAGGGTCTTGCTTAGCGGTTGTTAGTGTCTGTGAGGCCATAGGTTCAAACCCCAGCACCACCAAAATTAAAAATTTAAAAAATATTTCATGTTTCAAGAGAGAAATGATCATGTTTCTTTCAGACATAAATGGCAGAAAGTAAAAACGGAAAAAGAAACCAGGATTTAAATTTGCCTTAGGAGGGCTCTCTGCCAAATGTAATAAATGGACTTCCATTGAATGGTGCTTTGAGCAAGTTAACTGTAAAAGGATATCTGGAAAATACGGATAGTTTAGACTCTGGATTTTTAATGAAGTAGAATTGTCAGTTTTTCTTTTAGGGTGTGATGATACAAATCTTTACTTTGTAGGAGTAGTTAATAAAATATAATTTCTAGAGGCTGTTGAGATGCATAGTCAGTAAAGTGCTTCTTGTTTTGTAGTAGAACCTGAATTTGTTCTGTGCGTTCATGTAAAAAGCCTGGCATGGTGTCACCATAGACAGGATGATGCTGGGGCTTGCTAGCCAGCTGATGTAGCTGAATCAAAGATTTAGTGGAGAATCTATCTAAAAAGGTGGAACCAAAAACCAAAACAACAGTAACAACAAAAAGATAAAGGCCCACATTGTATGTCAACCTATGGCCTCCAAGCATAGGTGCATGCACCTATATACAAATGTGCGTGTACCAAAAATATAATGTCTGGATTTTTTTGGTTTTAAATTACCTGAAAAGGAAAAAACATTGATGGTATGTAATTGGCCTAGATTGAAAATGGTTGGGGATAGATGCCATACAGATAGATACAAGAAACTTCATATATTCTTTCTACTTTTGTATAATACTTAAATTTTGTACACATATGGAAATATATCAGGGAAGTAGTAGAAGGACTATGGAGAGAGAGGAAGATAGAGGATCATTAAGAAAGTCTTCATTTAGGGGGTTATTCTGCATAGGTGAATAATGCTCCTCCCAGAAGTCTTACATTATTAAATAAAAATCTCATTTCAAGTGTGGGATACCACCTTATGAGTCATGGAAGTCCCAAGGGACCCCCAAACAATATGGGCTACGGTCAGTTAGTTGCTCTTGGTTGCCCTCCAGGTTGCTAACACCTTGGTTGTCGAACATAGCGAAGCCAGGCTGAACTGAGCTCAAAGCTTCCTCCCTGCTGATCAACTTTCCCGGTGCTAGAAAGTGCTATGTAGGCTTCTAGTGAAGAAAAGTCGTCAGGGATCTTAAAGCAGCTGTGAACCATGTGATCTACAGTTCCAGCCTGCTAACTAAGATGTGCCCTCTGGGACAATGGTGGCATAACTGTTACAGTGGCAGCCAGCCACTTTCAGGTTGTTTTATAAGCCTGCCACACAGAAATAGTTCTTCCCAGGTACCCTGAACCTGGTCCCTGGATGAGGAGGCTGTAGGCCTAGGGGAGAATGTACTATTGATGTTAAGTGGGCATACTGTCAGATTGCTTTCTAAATTGTTTACATCCATAGGTGTCAGCCTTGGACAGAGAAGTATCTATTTGCAGTGGGCAAGTTAATGTGGAGACTTATAACTGATGGAAGTGCTTGAAAATAAGAGACTTTTAAATGTTCAGCCTTAAATAGGACGTCTGTACCACTCCCTGTAAGGCTTAGGAAGCCTTGTTAAACAAGGGTGCAAGGAATGTGAGTGCTGTGGAAAACAGTGCTGTTAAAGCTGCGTTCCAGACCTGGCGTGGTGGTTGCACCATGAACTCATAGTAGCAATGACTGTCTGCACAAAGTTGAACCCTTCAGTGTTCATTATAGATGGTGATAGGACTCCTAAGGCCCCATCCTCCCCAAAGAACTATATAGGCAGTTAGTGATTGCTGAGGGAGGGAAGAATCATTTCTCAATGGTGTAATCATGATACATTGCTCTTGGTCAAGTAAATAATTACACCACACCCATGTTTATCCTTGACTAAATACAGTGAACCTCCCAAAAAAATAAACCCCAAAGATAGAAAAGTAGGAAAGGTACTTGCTGGAAAGAAGGGGTTCAGTGGGAGGATAGAAGGAGAGTATGATCAAAGTAATTACATACATACATACATACATACGTGTGTGTGCACACACGCACACACGGAATGGATGGAATTGTGAAAGAATAAGTAATGTTAGAAAATGAAAGACTTTATTGATAACATGATACATATTTGAATGAAGGCTTTGGGATGTAAGAGTGCAAGCCTTGTAGTTAATCTTGTTGTCAGACATGCTTGATAAGGGGGGGCAGCAGGTACAGTGACCCTGAAGTGCCATGGCCCTAGACTGCAGCGAGACGATGCGTATGAGGGTAGGCCTGGAGTGGGCTCGGTGGTTTTAGTGCATACTGCACAAGTAAGGAGACTGGAGTTGGCGCCCATGTCAATGCTGGGCAAACATGTTGGCCTGTCTTTAATCTTAGCATTTGTGAGGCAGAGACTGAATCCCCAGAGCAAGTCAGTTAGTTAGACTAGTTGAGTCAACAAGCTCTGAGTTCAAGTGAAAGACTCTTCCTCGGTGTGTAAAAGAAGAGGGTAGTTGAGGAAGACTCTTGATGTCAGTCTCTGACATATGTACCTGCACACATGTGACTATGACTATGCATATACGTACAGACAAAACACAGGATCAGGAGATAATGTGAGAATGGTAAAGAGTATAAGACTTGCTCTCCATGTGTGTATGTATGTATATAAAGTCTTTAGCCATTATGAAAACCATATTCTTCACTATTAAGATTGTTCAGAATAGTTTTAGAAGGTTTTTTAATTGCTTTAAAAGCCTACCAGCCACACATGAAAATAGTTCATTATTTTGTATTAATTCTTTGACTCCTTGTTTTTGAGGATAGAAGGCTTATTAGCTATAGGTTACTTCATCTTATTTTTCAGATATGGATTTTGACAGGAGAAAAATAGGAAATAATATGAGGCTATTTCTAAACACCACATCCACTCTGAGAAGGCAGATTCTAAAAATTAAATCCACCCATGATCTGAAGGGTTTAATAATGTTCTGGACAATTACAGCATTTGGATGAGTATAACTCTGAATGTAACTGTGTGAAAAGCAATAAACTTGTTTGGATATTTATGTTCTAAATATTAAAACAGATATGCATACATGACCATGTCCATTTCTTAATGTTTAAGTACTCAAAAATAGTTGTTGTGGGTAAATCACGTATTTAGCACTAAACAGTACTTTTAATTGTGACTAGTTAGTAAAAGGTAAAATAAAATGCATTCATTAACAAAAGACTGGACTTGAAAGTGTAGGAAAATTGTGGAACTTTCTTGTTGCTGTGGCATACCACTGGGGAACTGGAAGACTGACAGGTATAATGTCAACAGATGAATGTGGGGCTTGGGAGATGGCTCAGTCAGACTGGCACCCATGTAACACAAGCCATGTACCTGTGGCATGTACCTGTAGTCCCGGCACTGCAGAGGTGGAAACAGGAGGCTCCCTCTATCTCACTGGCTAAGCCAACTTTGCTGAAATGGCGCGCTCCAGGTTCTTGAAGGGACTGTCTCAAAAATGAGAGGGAGAGCAACTGAAGAAGACACCTGCATGAACCTCTGGCCTCCACACATATACATGTGGAAGTTGAGTCTGAATCACAAATTGTGTATTCATGCTTAATTTCTCAGATCAGTAGTTAATAAAGTTGAATCTTCAATATTACAACTATAGAAAAAATAGATCTTTTAATATTTTTATTAATTCCTTGAGCATTTTCATTCAGTGTATTTTGATCATTATTCTCTCTCACTCTTCCACATCTCCCTCACCCCATCTCCAGCTCATCTTAAAGAACAAAACCTCCAGTCCAGCTTGTGCTGTCCATGTGATCCTGGGTGAGGGGCCATTCACTGGAACCTTGTTGACCTGCCAGGGGTCACACCCTTTAAAAACTCTCTCTTTTCTAGAGCCCATGTTCGTGAGGGGCTCATGAACCTCTCAGGTCTCCTTCCATATTAGAATGTTGACTGGCTTGATCAATTGCAGACAGCTGTAGCTGCAGTGGTCCATGCCCGAAGGAGACACGTGATGCAGATGTTCCTTTTGTGGCTGAGCACTCCACTGACATTTATTCTTTGCACTTTGACAAATTGTGAATTTCTGTATTAACTACTGTACCTGCACAAAGAAACTGCTCTGATGAGGTCTGAGGGCTGCCCTAGTCTATGGGTATGTAGGTATTAATTTAGAGGGCCATTTGATCCTATGCCATTTTAGCAAAATAATGGATCTTATGAGCACTCCAACCATGGGCTGAAAAAAAAATGGATCTTACCCAAATGTTTAAACGTCCAGAAGCTCTTGATTAGAGATTTTTAGAAATTTGTCTATAGAACAGTGTATATGTAGATATTATTAATTTTGAAAAATTAATCTTTGTACTTCCTACAGTCAATGTTTCCAACCTGAGAAATGAAACTTATTTGATAATTTAATAAAGACTACATTTTTTCTAGTTATGTGAAATGATGGACGAAGTAAAACTTTTTCATTCATATTTTTTAGAATTTAATGGCAATAATCAGAATTTGTGAACTTTAATTATAGCCATTAAGATTATAAATACACATCTGTATTAAGAATACTTTATGGGTTCTGGGAACCTTCCACCTTAGACCATGACCAAGTTCATCAGTAACTTCTCAGACAAGGCTCTGGTGCCGGTAAACATTGCCATGATTTATTCAAAGTCTTGATTGACCACATTTTGGCACTATGCCAAGATTGAGCTGGTTCCTCCAACCTCTGCTGAACTCGCTACAACTATTCAGAGTATGAAAAAAATTAATTCAAAGTACTAAAACTGGTAGCTTCAAACAGCTTACAGTTAAGGAAACTGCAGAATGGTTTGGTGGCCTCTGAGTTGTGGATGTGGTTTTACATCAGAAAGATCATAAGCAAACGTGGCATCATAGCTATGATTTTTGAAGACCAATCTTTAACAGTGGATCTTATTTGAATTCTTATTTGAATGTTCTAACCACATGTGTTGAGACTGCCATCTGGATAAATACTGCCTGTCAGATTAAAGAAAAGGGAATACGTTATTAGTGTTGGTTGGTTGGTTGATTGATTGAAATAAGGTCTCTATATTTAGCCCTGGCTGTTCTGGAACTCACTATATAGATCAGACTGGCCTTGAACTCACAGACATCTGCCTTACTGTGCCTCTGGAATGCTGGCACTAAAGGCATTTGCCACCATGCCCAGCTGTATTAAGAGTACTTTAGCAAAGCCCAATCTTTTTTCTGTAAATTATTAGAAATGTAATATATATGTGTATGTATATATATTCGTGCATATATATGTGTGTGTGGAAATACCCAGACTCAGTCCTTAAGTAAACATACTGTGAAGATGGATGTATTAAAATGGATGGATTGATTAATGTATTTTAAACACTACTGTGCTAGCATGAAATACAGAGCAGCCTGTGTTTAATTCTTGGGCTTTATGTTAACTCTAAAAGTTGTAAACGCTGTCTTTGATTCACTTGCCAAAAAAATGGCAATAAAGGGTAACTATGTAGCAATTTCCTGTTTCTGCCTTACCTGTTCCTTTTTAACTTCTTATCTTTGCCTTTGTTTTGCTTCTTTTTTTTTTTTTAATGTGTATCTGGTAACGGTGGTGTATTCTGTCAGACACAGAGATACAACTATTTGACCTGTGGGATGTAGATTTTTAGATCAATATAAGAAACAGAAATAGGCATACTGAATTGGAAGCTTCATAAATTAATACATTCAGGTAGGAACTATATGCTGTTAGAACAACAGTTGATAGCAGAATTAATAGCTGAGTGGAATTTCAAAGGGTATTTTCTGCTCTTAGTGTTTGTTGTCTTTACCAAAATGTGAAACAATGGGAGCCTTAATTAGCACTATAATAATATAATTTGTGGTGACCTTAGAAGAGAATTGTCTGGATTTCCGTTGTTGCATTTTTTTCCCCCATATTGAAGCAGAAGATAGGAGGAGATGGGTAATGTGACAAGTTTCTACCGTCCTTCCACAAGAAGGAAATAAAAAGTAATGGATTGGCCTTGATGTTTCCCAGTTGTTTATTATAGTTTTCAACATATAAGTGGGACTAATTTTTTTTGAAGGCTCAATTAAGTTTAGTTTTATTTGTTAACAGTAAGTGGAAACATTAGGAGGTGCTTTGTTGGTTCTCCAAACCTCAGTGCTGTGTTCCTGATTTCTGGCAGACACAATCCTTAGTACTTCAGTTCCTCTGGGCTTACGGCAGATTAGTGAAGTGTGAGTACTGGAAGGTAGTTTTCTTCATTTCAGACTATGCTTAGCATGATGGGTTTTCTTCAGATTGTTCTCATTGCCGTTCTGTACATTTCCATAAAAGGACAAGAGCGTTCAAATTATAAACCTAATTAAGTTTATTATTCAGGAGAAAATGTGTTGAGATATGTCTTTGTGAAGTAGTGGCTGTTGTAATTAGAAACCACAACCTTGTCTGTATGTAGACTCCCCGCATCAGAACACTCTTTACATGGGCTTACTGCCTTACTGTAACTTTCACATAAAGCAGGGTGATTCAGTCTTTGAACTAGTTCTCGCAGTTTACCCGAGAGCTGTGACAGATGTTGAGGAGGCTCTTAAACTGTTGCACGTAGGGCATACACTGACTTTAGTGATACCAAATCAAAAAATATGTATCACTGACATTCAAAGAGAAAATGCTTCCTCCGAAAACTCCCAGGTGTGTATTCTTTAAACAAATAAGAGGTTTTCTTGTACATAAATCATCTCTTAAAGACCTGTCTTTTAATAAGGCTTTCACCAGAATTTGCCTCCTAAAGTTGCTTTGAAAATGGTTTCCAAAAAGGATTTGCTGGGTTTCATAACTGTGTAGGCTGTTAATGATTCAGTAGGCCCCTCATTCTCCTCCTACCCCTTATACTGAAAGCTCCTTCATAGCGCCGAGGTGCCCTGAGTCATAACGGCTGAACTCTATAAAGAATTGTCATATGGGAAAATTTGCCATGAAGTGAAATTGTCAGGAAACAGTTTGAGTCAGAGACTCATTGATCATAGTGATAGAACCTAAAGGTTTAACCTTTATTTAAATCTTTGAATGTACTTATGTGAACATGTCTTTATTATAGAATTGCAAACCCTATAAATAGCCTAATAAAACCTTCAAAGCTGTGTATTCCCTCCCTGCTCAATTTTAATTGGTTTGACTTTTATTATCTGTTACATAAAAAGAACATTTTTATTGTATAAATACATCAGAGGGGAGAGGTATTATGTTCAGGATAAAAATCCCAGCCCTAAAGTTAGGGACCTAGAATTCTGATTTGTTTATTTTGTGACTGTGTATTTCTTTTAACCCACCTTAGCCTTAGTTTCTTCGTCTTTACGAAGTCACATGCTCTGTAGTACTTATGTTCTCTTTGGAACCCCTCATAAAAGTTACAACTAAATGTCGATCACAAACCAGCTTCAGGTGACTTTTGGCCTTTTGGGTCTGTATCTTTGTGTTTCCTGGACTGACTTTATGATTATCTTGCCTTAGCTCCCTGGGTGCTGTGCTGTGCTGTGCTGTGCTGTAGATATGCACAGCTGCACTCAACCAGACTCCTTTCTTGATACAGCATTTAATATATGGTTGGCACTTTAGATGACATCCATTTGTCATTTCAGCCTTAGTCTCTTTCAGCTTCAAGATTTCATGACTTCAGATTGTCTGCCTATAGGAAGTCTCACTTCCATACTGATTTGCTTCTGTAAAGACAGTCTGTACTAATGTCTCTTTAAATTCATGATTCACTCTTGACACTGCATGAACTTAAGAATTCTTTATATTCAGGGATAGCAGTTTAATGTTCCATTAAAGATATTGAAAGATTGGAGAAAATTTACAGGGACACTTAAAATTCCAAAAGGGATAAAACAAATTAAAAAACTTAGCAATAAATTGATTTATAATCATTTCAAGTTCTAAAGATTCTCTAGCATGAACCTCATGTAAATGAAGTTCAGAATGATGTTTGTAGACAAACCATGAAACCAGAGATTAAAAGCCTTAGTTCTAGCTCTATGGACTGGCTTTTGATGTGGTTGTCTTCTTTATTTACTTAATGGAACCATACCAGTACTTCTCAAATATTACTATATGAAACCAGGGGATAATATTAAAATGCACATTTTCATTCAATGTGTCTGGCTAAAACTGAAGTTCTTATCTGTTTACTTAGGATTTTTGAAACACAGTCTTATTATGTAGTATCTCAGACTGGCCTTGAACTCTCTGTATGGTCTAGTTGGCTTCTAAATCAACTTCCCAAGTGTCCCAAGTGTGATACTACTGTGAACCACGCACCACATTTTACTTACAAAACAAGTAGTAATCCCAAGGCCTTTTGATTTAGGGGTCTTACAGGTGCTCTTGTTTCTTTCCCTCTAGTTCTTATATCACTACTAAACTGTTCTTTGGACTTGCTCCCCATACTTCAGTCTAATAGCACATTAATCATGGTGTTTTTTTCCTGTCTGGGTATTATTCACAGTAAAGAAACTTTGATTAGAAGAAAACTGGATTCAGATCCTTACTCCATGGGATTAATAGCTCTGTTGCCTTGAGCAGTTGACTTGATTTACTTATCCTCAAGGATCTAAGTACCTTTCTACCAGCATTGAAAGGGATAAAGATACTTTGTTTAGTCCATAGCGCAGAGCAAACATAAAGCAGATACCCAGAAATTAGGAACTTTTTATTGTTATTAGCATTCTGCTATGATTATTTTTATTTGATGTCCCAGGTCCTAGTCACCACATGTTTCTCATTCATCCTTCATATTGCTATCAGAGTTATTTTCCTGTGTGTTGAGAAAGTGCTGTGCAAGCGTTCGGTAAACAGAGAAAAAAACAAACTCAGGCAGTTCTTTCTGAATGAAAATCACAGAATTTATTAAAAACAATTAAATGTACAAATCAGTACAGATCAAGTTGCTGTGAGAGAGCAGCAGAAGGGACCCATGTTTTATTGGATAAAAAGAGAGCTTTCTGAGTTGAGTCTGTAAGCTATCAGGATCATGAAGGCACCAGCTAGTTAAAGAGCTAGAGCTACGGTACTGTTCAGGCTAAGAGTATGGCATGAGTCTGCTTTAGAAGTCAAATGATGGCGTAGCTATAGGATGGTTTCTAAAGGATTATGGCGAAGGGAGCATTGAAGTCTTTCATTTTTCTGGTGTTCACCCTTACTGAACTAGTAGGATAGTGGTACCGTTTACTGAGCTGAAGACTCTGGGGGCGGGGGCAGGTGGGATCAAGAGATGGAACACCTTGAACTTGTCAGGTCGAGGGTCTGGCCAAATAAACTCAGTTTTGTCAGTCCCCTGCACTGTATTCCCATTTCCTGTTATGCCTGCCCAAATGCATTATCTTGGCTTATAAAGTCTTTGTGTGGTCTCCTCTACTCTCTAGCTTTGCTCCCCTTCATTATCATGCTTGTATTAATTGCTTTTCTGTTGCAATAATAAAACACTGACTTAAGAAAACCCTTAAGAAAAGGTTTATCTTGGCTTATTGTTCCAGAGGAATACAGTCCATCATGGTGGAGACAGCATGGCATGTTAGCAGGAGCAGAAAGCTGGCTGGTCACATTTTGTCAGCACACAGGAAACAGAACAGGAAGTAGGGTGAACTATAAACTCTCAGAGCCTGCCCCCAGTGATATACTTCTTCCAGCAAAGCTCTACTCCTAAAGAGTGCCTAACCTCCTCAAATAGTGCCATCACCTTGGGACCAAGTATTCAAATACCTGAGCCAATGGGGGAGCATTTCTCTTCAAACCACCACAGTGCTTAAACAAAGACATTCTTATTCTTTACAAGGTAGTTTTGGACCTCTGCATAGGTTAGTCCCTTTGCTTGAAATAAATGCCTTTGTCTGAGGCCTTTCCATTACTCCAAGCATTTGGAATAGTTAGTATACAGAGACTTCTTCAGGTTAGGGTCTCAGGCCTCTTTATTGTTTGATTAATGTCTTTGTGGTAACACATAAAATCTCTCTCCCTTCCTTCACCCTAGCATCTCTCTCTTCTTCCTTCTCCTCTCCTCTTTTTTTGTGTGTAGCTCAGGCTAGCCCCCTGAGCTTTGTAGCCCAAAATGATCCTGAATTTTTGATCTTCATTCTTTCTCTTGCCAAGTTTTATAACTACAGACAGCACTGCCAACCCAGGACTTAATGCATGCCAGGCAAGCACTCACCAGCCTAGCTACATCCCCAGCCCTGTGATTTATCTTTTAATACGTCAGATCCACTTTAGTAGGCCATAGCTGTGTGTATAGAGATTTGAATTCATTATGTTTTGCTCCTAGGGTCTACATATTATGGGAAGAACTCAGCAAATTCACTGAGTGGGTATTGTTGTTATTATTATCATCATTATTAAACTAGGCAAACCTAAACCCCTACATCGTAAACTTGAATGAGTGTTCTTTGCTCCCATGAGGCCCAAGCACTATTTTACTAGATTAAGTTGACCTTAAATTGTTTTACATAGCTTTGTAAGGGCAGGGGTCAAGTCTTAGTTTTCTTGTTTCCCCTGGTGCCTAATACATTTTTCAGGGTTTTTGTTTGTTTGTTTGCTTGCTTGTTTTTGTTGTTGCCGTGTGTGCATGCATGTGTGCGTGTGTGTGCGTGTGTTGACAGGGTCTTACTGTTTAACCCAGGCTGG
This sequence comes from Myodes glareolus, assembly GCF_982192425.1. Lineage (NCBI taxonomy): Eukaryota > Metazoa > Chordata > Mammalia > Rodentia > Cricetidae > Myodes > Myodes glareolus. The sequence goes on from NC_142033.1 coordinate 90,220,162, forward strand.
CCTTAAACTTGCAATCCTCCTGCCTCAGCCTCTTGAATTCTAGAACTTGCAATTGGAAAATTTGCATTAGATCCTAGTTTCTAATTACATTAGATCATAGCTCCGCCACAAAGTCCTTAGTAGATAGGTAGTAGTGGTGGCTAGTCAGGGACAAAGTTTGAATGTAATTCTCAGCATGTCTCAAGTGTTTGCAAGATTTATTTCCTTATCTTATTTCACATGTATGAGTGGTTTGGCTGTTTGCATGTGTAGGCACCACATATGTATGTGCCTACTCTGGTAGAAGCCAGAAGAGGGTGTTGGATACTCCAGAATCAAAGCCATAGGTGTTTGTGAGCCTCCATGTAGTTGTGGGGAACTGAACTCCCAGAACTTTTGCAAGAGTAACAAGCTCTCCTTCACACAGAGCCATTTCTCTGGTTCCTCAAATGCTTGCTTTCTAAACTTGATTATAATGTATATAAAGATGCTAATAACTGAAATCTTACTAATCCTTTGAAACAGCTGTGAAGGTCATACTTCATCACTTCAGTATTTTAAATGTATTAACATTGTTTCCTTGTTACAGCCTTTAGCCCTCTTAGTTTTAGGTTCTCTCTTTCTCCTGTCCTCGCTATACTCTTTCCCCGGATCAGGTAATTCTATTGGTATTGGGTTTATATTCCAGTCCATCCCTCTCTTCTAGGCTCTAGAGTTATATATGCATTTGTGTCCAACACCTCCCTTGGGTATTTCAAAAGTATCTTAAATTCCCATGCTTAGGACCCATAAGAATTTCCTGCGTTTTCTCCCTCTTCAAGTAATTTTTTTTCAGCAAAAATTACTTTCCATACTAATTGTTTTTGTTTTTCGAGACAGGGTTTCTCTATGTAGCTTTGGAGCCTGTCCTGGAACTCACTCTGTAGACCAGGCTGGCCTCGAACTCACAGAAATCCGCCTGCCTCTGCCTCCCCAAGTGCTTGGATTAAAGGTGTGCACCACCACCTGGCATATAAATTATTTTAAAAAAAACCTGGCTGTATAGTCTAGTAAATAGAAGCTGTCAAAATACTGATTATTAAGCTGTGGTATGCTACTACTATAGTCTAGGTATTTAATACCTTATAATAATACTCTGAAATTAAGTAATATTGTAGGATGTAATGGTTGTGTATATAGGTCCTTAACCAAAATTTTTATAATTTAGTCTTAAATGTCACTTAAAAAGTGGATGTGTGTGAATGTTTTGCCTGCTGTGTGTTTGCATACCATGTACATGCATTACCCATAGAAGTCAGAGGAAAGAATCAAGTCTTCACAATTTGGAGTTCCAGACAATTATGAGCTGCCGTGTGGATACTAGGAGTAGAGCCTGGAGAAGAGCAACCAGTGAGCCATCTCTCCCAATTTTTCCCAAGTGTCATTTTTTATTTTTGTGGCCTCAGGCAGTTAAATTACTTGATTTGGGTATTGGTTTCTTCCTCTACAAAATAACCAGTAGTACTACTTTTCATTATTCATCTACTAAGAACGTTATTAAGAATGAAAGACAACATGTAAAATTCTGATACTTGGCATTTATGATACAGGCTGCAAATATGCTGGTTGTTTTTATTATTATCTCAAGTTTGCAAGTAAGGAAGTTGATCCTCAGTGGAAGCTAGTCCAATTACAGAAACTAGATGTTGGTGTCAGCAGTCAGACATAGACAGTCTGGCTCCAGGCCTCCTTTAATATCACTTTATTTTACTTCATCTCAAGTAATAACTGATCTCATCAGCATGCATGTAGACTGCATATTAAAGGCCTCACCGTGATGAGAAGTGTTGTGATTTGCTCAAGGGTGCGCACCTGGTGCTTTAAGATGTACTCCAAAATGGACTTGTGAAAGCTCACCTTGGTGAGATCTGGGAAGCACAATATGCTCTATAATTCCACATTAATTCCATGTGCATTGTTTGCTTTTCTCTTTTTGGTTTAAATCGCCAACCCCCAGAAAGCTACTGTGCGTAGCTTCACAGTATTACTACAGTGACTTTAGCTGTGATTTGCTTTGTTGAGCCTTTTGCTAACCATTTTTAGGCTATCTTAGGCACTCAGTAACGTGTCATAATCACATAGTGCATATAATCGAGAATTTTTACTTTATGATTAACTGTTACTTTTTGAAGTTATGTAATAATTTGCCTTACTTGGTTTTTTTTGTCTAAGATTTTAATTTTTGAGGGAGTTGTTTGTGAATCTCAGTTTTTACCAGGTGCTTTTTAAATTGAACTTTGATGCCTTTGTATTAAAGTTTGTATATTGAATTTCCTTAATTTTATAAGCTTTAGTCACTGGCTCTTGTTTAACCCATAGGTAAAAGCATACCTGTTTACTATTTACAACATAGCTAGATGGTTTACCCCATCTCCTTCTCCTATTACTTGTTACTTTATTTTTTTCAGAGTTAGTTTTTTATCCTTCTCGAGGAAAAATAAAATCCTTTTTATTGATAATATGAGGCATAAAATACAAAGCCCTGTGTCTTTGAGAGGAGGGAAGACATAGAAAAGAGAATCATCTGTGAGGAAAAATATTTTCATCTTTTCTTGGAACTGAATCCTATGACCTAATATTTACTGTAAGGAAAGCAAACATACTTGAAATAGTTTTTTATATTAGTTAATCGTTGTAAGGGATAACTCAGCTTACAGGATCAAAGGGGATGGAATGCATTGATTTATAAAAATTGGAGTGGCATCATTCTGCTCTATCCAAGGCTCAAATAATGTTACCAACACTTTTTCTATTCATTAAAATTTTATATAATGTGTTTGACTAAAGTATGCCCTTACCCTACCAACTTCACATGCTTGCCTGCTCTTCTTGCTTACTTTCATAGCTTCTCTCTCCCTTCCTCTTTCTCTCCTTCCTTCCCTCTCCTCATCCCTCCTCAAATACCCATTGATACCATATACAGGAGCATTCCTGAATCCCAGAAGAAAACTGGCTCCCCCAGCAGCCATCCCCTCCCATCAGTGTGGGATTCTGACTGGCTTGATCTTGTGCAGTTCTTCTACATGAGCCATAGGCTCTGTGAGTTCATGTTTACAATGGTCCTGCCATGGCTGCAAATACTGTTTCCTTACAGATAAAGTTCTTGCAGTCTTTTTACTCCCTTTTCCATGTACCTTGACAGAAAAAAGGTGTGATGTAAATGTCACATATAGAGCTGAACACTCCAGTTTCTTATTCTCTGCATATTAACTGGTTGAGGGTTTCTGTATTAATTTTCACCTACTGCAAAGAGAAAATGACTTTGTAGACGTTATAAGCTGTCAGATAAAAACCCATTGGGGTCTCATATACTGCCCTAAGACGTAACAGACTGTTGTCGTTGCTCTGTTACTCTCCAGAAGTTGATGTTAAGACCTGATTGCTGGAAACATGAGAAAATAAGCTAATACCAACCTTGAAGCTTCATCCCCACGAACTGACTTTCATGATTCTAGAAGGTTTCTGTGCATGCCACAAAGAGAGGAAAGTCTCCTGTGAGCTGCAATAGTAACTGATCTGGCAAGAGAGACCCATTGATGCTGAATGGTGCAGGTGTTACGGGAGTAGCCAACTACTTTCTGCTTGGGTTTAAAGCCTGCTTCATGAGCTAGGCATAGTGGTTCATGCCTTTTATCCCAGCACTGGGGAAGCAGAGGTAGGCAGATCTCTGAGTTTGAGGCCACAGCCAGAGCTACACAGTAAGACCCTGTCTTGAAAAACAAAAACAAAAAACAAACAAAAAACCTGCTCCAAGACTGTTAAATGAGCCCCAAAACTTGTGGTTGGCTAGGTTAAATGAACATAGTAATAAACTACTGCCAAGTGTCCATGGGCTAGAAGGGGAGTCAGTAAAATCAAATGCCTTAGACGGTTTGTTCAGTGAAATTATAACTGAGAATTATCTAACAGTTTCTGAAAGGGCCTAAAAAGACTTGTTATTTCATACTTTGTGTGTATGCAAAGAGATCTTCTCAGCATTAACTCTGGGAACATTGGAGCTACTTTTGCATCCTCAGTCAGATAGTTAGCCAACAATTCTCTGTGTAAACATAAGCACAACCAACTTATTACATTCAGATTTTCTTCATTTTTAGTGAACGTTAAATTATATGTATACCAAAGAATTGTTTTTAAATTATTTTATTTATTATTAGCAAGTGTTTGAGTTGTATGCCCATTTTATATGCCTACTTATTGGGGTCATATAAAAAATTCTCAGATGAAAAGTGATTATACATATATGGTAAGTTGAAGAAACTCTGATTCGGATAGTTCTACATTCATGAAATTCCTACTGTTGTGTGTGGATCAGCAGTATTAGCAATCACTGTCTGTTCTGGGTCTTCAAGGATCCTCAGTGTATCTGTGCGTTTGTATAGGTCTTGCATTTTTACAGAGTTTGAACAGTTTCTTTGAGGTGGGCTTTCTGAGGTAGTCCTTATAGATACTTAAGTACTTAGTGTTGGAAATTTTATAGATATTTGATGAAGAGCACTTTTACTACTAGCATAAAAGAAAATATATTGATTTCGTCAAGTGTTAAAAATTCAAGTCCCCAGATACAACCATCTTTATAGTCATTAAGGACAGTTAAATAGAAACTGTTTAAATATGTTTCAGTTGTTACTTACTGAGTTGACAAGAGCCAAATTGATCTAAAGAAAAGACCTCTGCATTTACAGCATTCTGCACCTACTATTTTTGCATTGCCAATGCATACACAAGTTTTTCCATTTATGTTTCTTTTCAGAATATCATTCTGACTCTAAGTTAATGATTTTTACAATTTATTGCTGCCTAAAAATTTCTCTTTACTTCCCATTTTGTTCTGGATGTCTTGGTTTCTTCCTTCCACCCACACAAAGTGAGCAAGAGTTGTGAAGAGACATTGAATTTAAGAACCCTGCTTTTTTTTTTTTCAAAACAAACTAACTTTTTAAAAAAACAATATGACTGCTTTTTATTGATACTGAAAAAGGGAAGGCCTTGGCAAGCATTCACTAAATGTGTGAATAATCTAATTGATTTCACCATAATGCATAGCTTTGCTGTTTGTCCCTGTAGATTCTTGGCTCAGTAAGCATACAATAGTGAGAGATAACTATTCTATGATGAAAAGTTAAAAAAAAATCCAAACTTATAGATGTGAATTCATCGGCTCTGTGCGATTTAATATCTTTGTTTCTTTCCTTCAGAGAGAGAGGGCAACATGGTAATCAGGGTCTTCTATTGTGTTATGAAAATAATTAGATAAACTTATTTAAACTCAGTGTTTTGATTAATTTTGAAAATATTAAGAGGTTGCTACTGAAGATGGTAAGATGTTTGAAATTTAAATTTTAAATGTACTTTAAAATTTAAAGTTTAAGCATGCTACTATATATTCTGCAGTAAGATTCTAGTAAAAAGGCCAAGAATGCATAATTAATGCAAAAAAGTAGATAAACACAGATCAAATTATGCATTCAGAAACTATGTCATAATAGTCCAACTAAATCTTTAACTCAGGTTAAAATAAAGATTTTAGGAAAGAATTTGAGAGCCAGTAAGAAAAAGGGTTGACTATGGTGCTGGAATGAGAGGCGAAACAAATAATGATGGGCAGATAAAACCATTATACCTTTAAAATATGTTTTTTCAAATCTGATTGCTTAAAGACTGTTCACTTTTAATACCATCATTATATGGCTAAAACAGAAAATCACAGAAAATTTCTATGATGAAAACTATTTTACCTAATTTTGGTGGTTCATAGAGGGTAAGAGTATTTCATATTAATCTGTCAAAAGTACTGAAACCATAGTAGACACTCTGGAAATATTTACTGCACTAACCTGAATCTTAGAATAAGGCAGCTTTAAATGTGGTTTTTCTGGGCTCTAAATATCACTCTGCCTACCTTCTTGTATCAATTTTTATATAAATATAGTCTTTGATTTGGGAATGAAGAAAGCTGATTGATATTATTCATTTACCAAATCTTGATCTGAGCAAAAGTTTCTAAGAGGGAACTCAATTTAGAGTTTATTCTTTTTGGATAGCTAGATTATAAAATGGTGATTGTAAATTGTTTGAAAAGAAATTCGTGTAATTCATGCCCAAATTATAAGGTAAGGTGGAGAACTGGATTGAAAACGAATAGATATTGCTGTTTAGTGGTCATTCCTAACAGTACAGTAAAACTAAATTTCATCTTTCAGATGTTACCTTAAGCAAGTCTAGGACTCCCAGGTTAATGGTCCTTTCAAGTACAGTAACCCCTTTACACGGAAATGAACCACTATGAGCAAAATTACAGTGACACAGTCAGGGGCTCTGAGAAGTATTGGGGGAGAATAGATGGATATGTGTGTGTGTGTGTGTGTGTGTGTATGTGTATATACACACACATTATTTATATATATATATATATATATATATATATATGGTCGATTCTGTTTTTGTTGTTTTAAGGAAATGAGGGATGGTTAGGCAAGGTTGCTCTGAGTAGTCCTAAAACTCGCTTTATAGACCAGGCGGCCTCGAACTCAGAGATCCACCTACCTCTGCCTCTGAGCCTCGTATGTGCTGGGATTAAAGGCATGTGCCATCACACCTGGCTTAATGAATATGATTTGTAATGCAACAATATTTTACAGAAGACATTCTGTTTTAAGTGACATTCATTGATATTAAAAGCCAGAGTCATAATTGTTATAAACACCACTGTGGTCTTCTGCTGAAGTACAGCAGCCCAAGTTTTGTCTAGCGCCATGCCTTTGAAAAGTTTTCAAATAAGTCTTAATGGCTTAGAATTCGATGGATTTGGTGCTTTCTCCAATTAATAAATAACAGCATCTTGTACCTTCATAGGGATATCTTTCTTTAACTTGGCTCTAGAGAATTTCTCAGGAATCCACAAGGATGACCTCAGCTAAGACCCTAAGCAATAGAGGAGAGGGGGCCCAATCTTGACTTTCCCTGTAGTCAGACTGATGAATATCTTAAATGTCACCATAGAATCTTCATCCTGGAACTGATAGAAACAGACAAAGACCCGCATCGGAGCACTGGACCAAAGTCCAGTTGAAGAGTGGGAGGAATGAGAATATGAGCAAAGGTCAAGACCATGATGGGTTCACCCACTGAAACTTGTCTTCCTGAGCTAATGGGAGCTCACTAACTCCAGCCAGACTGGGAAAGAACAAGCATAGGACCAAACTAGTTCCTCTGATTGTGGTTGACAGTTGCATGGCCGGGGCAGACTGAGGGGCCACTGGTAGTGGTACCAGGATTTATCCCTACTGCACATACTGGCTTTGGGGTACCTCTTCTCTTTGGATACCTTGTGCAGTCTAGATATAGTAGGGAGGACCTTGGATCTTCCCCAAAGCAATGTGCTTCACCCTCTCTGAGGGTTGGATGGGGATGAGGTGGGAGGAGGGCATATGGAGGGAATGGGAGAAGGGGAGAAAATGGGAACTTGGATTGGTATGTATAATGGAAAAAGGTAGTTTATTTTCTTTTTAAAAATAAAAATAATTATTTTTATTTTTAATAAAAATCAAAATAAATAACAGCAAAAGTATTTAAATAAGCTAGGCTTTCAAGAATTAATATGCTTTTAAAGGTGTATTTTTTTTAGGTCTTGATAATCTATTATTAAAAGAGTCAGATTTTCTTCATTGTCAGGATGTAAAGGAAAATCAGTAATTGTGCTTAAATTTTTGTTCCAAACTACTTCATCCTCCCCGTCTTTGTAAGTAAGTTCCTGCTTGATCATCTCTCCTTGTTCTCAGTACCTAAGATTGTGAACTGCCTTTTGTGACTTAGCTTATAGTATCCATCATCCATTCTGTCTAAATGCACATCTAACATGCTTTTCTATCCATCATTAACGTCTCTTAACCTGTTTACCCCATTCTAAAGGTAGCTCTGTAGGATAGTTGCTCTCAAAACTAGCAAGAAAAAAAAACCTAAAAATTAATTTGCCACAATCAGTAAAGAACAGACTAAGAGTTTAAATTTTGGGCTTTTTTTTTGAAATATTGTTATTTGTAGCTTAATAGGTTTGTTAACTCATGCAGTGTAGAATGGTACAACACATGCTTAAGTCCAGTCTTTATCTTTTGCCGCCTACTTTCTAAATTAACTTGAGCAAATTTTTAGCCTAATTTCCTTATCTGTCATGACAGTTGTAAAAATTAGTTTTAGCATATAGAGTTTTTAATACCTGCTATGTATGCTTATTTTCTTTCTGAAACCTTAGTTAAAGGTTTTTGATTGGGCAACATTCAATCTTTGTTCCTGTTCTTCGGGCTCACAGTATTAGGCTCTTCTTTGCCTTCCAGATACCTTTCATTCACTTACTACACTGTTGTGTTGCTTTCTGATAGTCTTCAAGCATACAAAAACACGGCCTCGATTTCTGGTTGGTTCTCATTAGTCTAACCAAATCTTCACTCCAGGGAACCTAATGATTTACCCTTGCCCTAATACACAAAATAGTTTTTCTTTCCCTATGTGTTTTCTGTCTTGATGCAGTAGTTTCTTCCACTTAACAGTGCAAGTCCTCACTTAGGAAAATCTGGTCTACTTCTTATATTCAACTCAAATCTCCCTCTTAAATGAAGCTTTCCCTGGAACCTCTTCCGGCTAAATTGTAGCACTTTTCTTTAACATCACACAGTACTTGATGTTAAGGAACATTGATATTGTATCTGGGCGTGGGCACCATGGCTTGGTGGATAAAGGTGCTTTGTACTAAGCCTCAAGACTTGAGTTTCATCCCTAGGACCCATGTGTTTGAGGAAAGGAAAGAATTGACTCTTCCAAGTTGTCTTCTGACCTCCACAATGCTCTATTACACAAGTGATTAAATACTAAATGCCTTGAACTGATTGGGCTTGGACTTATTGATATATATACTTTTTCATAACCATATCAGCTTTTTTTTTTTTTGCTTTAGTTTGAATACTCTTGTAGCTGCCTCCCTGTTCAGTGTGGTCTGTTATAAAGTTATTTTGTGGGATTGACTCTGTAAATTTGACTGATAGAATAAAGAGTGAATGCCATTGCTCCAAGGTCTCATGGTATAAGTCACACTGATGAGTTATTTTGGGAATGAATCCTATTTTGAAGGGAAGAATTATGACTTGTTCACAAGGTTTTTACAGATATGACAGTGACTTTTCCAAAGGTCTGCAAAACGGGTTATTCCATGTAGACATGTGTGTATAAACTTCCTGTGGGTTTGTCTATTGGTCTGTCAGCTGAGCATTCCCTGTATAGTTTGTGGGCTCCAACAATATTGAGCCATCTATTTGAATACTAAACCTAATTTGACACTGTTGCTATAAAATGCTTCAGAAATATGTTTAATGCTTATGCCATGCAGGCATAAGCTAAAACTCCTAGAATTCCTTATAGTAAATTTTGTTATTCATGTGTGTCCCTTTTTCATCATTCTTGAATATATGCACTTGAGTGACTTAGAATGGGTTTTCTTAACAGCCTCAGGATGGGACTGGTCACTAAGTGACTAGAAAGTAGAAGATTGTCTTACTACTGACCCACAAGAGAAGACCAGGATAAGGTTGAGTTTTTTGGCTAGTGAATAAATCTGAGTGCTGGAAGTGTTGTCTTAGGGTTTCTGTTGCTGTGAGGAGACACCACGACCACAGCAGCACTTTAAAGGAAACCATTTAATTGAGGACAGCTTACAGCTTAGAGGTTTTCATCCAGTATCATCATGGCAGAAGTAAGATAGCATACAGGCAGACACGGTTCTAGAGAGGTAGCCAAGAGTTCCACATCTTGATTCACAAGCAACAGGAAGTGAACTGAGCTCCACACTGAGTATAACTTGAACTCAAAGCCCGCCCCCACAGTGACACACTCCCTCCCTTAGCCTGCCGAGCATTCTATGGCCACAAGTGGCATACCTGGAGAGGGCATGAAAGCTCTCCTGCATGCCATTACTTTAAATGCCTTGCCCTTCCATTTGACTGTCTCTAAGTGATACTATTTATTTTAATTCCCCCCTTTTTATTTTGTTTTGCTTTGCTTTTTGTTTTTGAGATAGGCTTCTGGGTTCAAGTGATCTCCCTGCTTCAGGCTCTCAAGTAACTGTCCCTGACTTGTATTCTTTATAGCAGGCTAGGAAACATACATAAAACATATTTCTTTTCTTTTGTGAGTTCTTCTGTAAATTGTACTAGTAAAAGTAATAAATTATGGAACCCAAGAAATGGGTAAAAGCCCTTCACTTTATATCCATATAGGCCAAAACTACAGCTTGCCTATTGACAGTCTCACTGTATAGCAAAGACTGACCTAGAGCTTGTAGTCCTGCTGCCCCAGCTTGGGTTACAGTTTGCATCATAATGTGTAGATGATAGAATTGGAAATAGTATTAGGAGACTGGACCTTTAGCCTGTGATTTTGTGAGTATCCATAGTATTAAAATCGGTGTAAATTTGTTGGATACCAGTTATTGTCAAGAATTGGTTGATATCAAACAAAATTGAAGGTTATGTAAGGTGTCAGCAAAAACATGTAGTACAAACCCATCTCTGCAATGAAAGCTACATGAAGAAAAATGTGAGATTTAAAATTCCAAGCTGAATTGTGAGTTTCATAATTTATGATATATTAAGTAGAATTGAAACCAGGCCGTGGTGTCACATGCCTTTAATCCCAGCACTCGGGAGGCAGAGGCAGGTAGATCTCTGAGTTTGAGGCCAGCCCGGGCTACACAGGGATACCCTGTCTCAAAAAACAACAAACAGACAAAAACCCTTGGATTGGGAAATGCAGCTTCATCTGTGAAAACTTAAACTTATGTTGGTGTTCATATGATTAATTTCCCTCCATTCTGCTCACTCAAGAAGTAGATGTACAGTATCTAGAGTTTAAAAGTTTATGTAAGTTCTAAAGTTGTGTAAGATCAAGTTTTAAATTCCAGGTGAGTGCTGCCAGCATCCAGTGATCCTTGAGTCTATAATCTGTATCTTTTATTTTAGTGCTTTATTTGTTAGCCTGTTTATTCTCACCACTGTATCAGGAATAATTTACATACCTTTCAAGTCACCTACTTAAGAGTGTAGTCTTAAGTAGTCTCAAAGATTTGTGTCCACCGGCATTGAAATTTTAGAACGTTTACATCATGAGAAACAAATAACCCTTTAGCTATCATTTCCATCTTCTGTGCATCACATTCAGAGAGAGATACACACATTCAGACAATCCACCGGCAGCCCACTCTCATCTCATGTAAGGACAGTCATACAGAAGACCTGTGCTTTTGTGACTGGCCCCTTTTCTTTAGCACATTGTTTTGAAAGTTCATCCATGTCGTAGCATATCCAGCATTTTATCTCTTTTCACTGGCCACTAATACTTCATTATATGGGTTATACATTTTGTTTATTCATAAATGGATAGACTTGGGTTGTTTCCACTCTAGGACAGTTTTGAGTATTACCAACTTGGGGCAATGCTATAAACATAGATACAGTTTTCTGTAGACTTAGGTTTTCATTTCTCTTGTGTTTCTACCTAGATATGATTATATTTAAACCATGAGGAATTACTAAAGTATTTTTTCAGAGTGACTCTCCTATTTTCCAACTAGCAGTAATTAAAAGTTTTCACTTTTCAGTAGCTTTACCTGGCTTTTATTATTACTATTACTATGAATATTGCTGTTCTATAATAAGCATATAAGGGGAAATGACATCTTGTGGATTTGATTTCTGTTTCTGCATTTTTTCTGTCTATATTCTCTGAAGAACCAAATGTTTTCACTACCATTTTTTATCTGAGTTGTTGTATTATTTTTCAGTTTTAAAGTACTTTGTTCAGATTATAAGCCTTTTTCAGATATATGATTTGAAAAATTCCCTTTTCCCATTTTGTGGATTAGCTATGGCAGCACTTTCCATGCCTAGATTTCTTGTGTTTGTATGGGGATATTTGCAAGTAAGCAGAGCCCACAAAGTAGGTGTCTGAACAGCCGGTAGAGAGCATGCCCTCTGGTGTACAAAAGAAACAAACAGACAGGTGACTCAAGCTTGGACCCCTAGCATTCACATCAAAGCTGAACTTGCAACATATAATTGTAACTCCTGTGCTGGAGAGGTTGGGGCAAAGGGAAGCAAGTGCTGAAGGCTTGCTGGCAAGCCAGTTTAGCAGAAACAGCTAGCTCCAGGTCAGTGAGAAACCTTGATTAAAAGAATAAGGCGAGTGGGGGCAAAGTGGGGGGGGGCTATAGAGGAAGACATCTGATATTGAGCTTCACAAGCACACACCCGCCCCCAACCTCCACATATCCGTACAAACAAGCAAAAAACCAAGTCTCTATGGTGCCTGTCATCAAGTTTTTGCCTAATTGTCCATTTTCCCTTTATAATATAAAACTAAACACATTAGGCTGGAAAGGTAGCTTGTCAACTAAGAGTACCTGCTGCTCTTTCAGAGGGCCTGTGTTTGTTTCCCAGTAGCCGTGTGGTGGCTCACAACAGTCTGTCATTCCTATTCCTGGGGATCTGACACCCTCTTCTGGCCTCTTTGGGCACCACACATTGCATATACATACATACATACATACATACATGGAGGCAAACACATAAAATAAAAACTAAATTTTTAAAAAATTATAACAAATATAGTACTAAAGATTTCGCTGTCCTGTGTGCATAGTAGATTATAGTTCTTTGTTGACTGCTCGCTGTGTTCTTTTAGTGTTTGGGATATTGCCTCCAAATAAGTTCTGACATGAGAATTCAGAGTTCCGCTGGTTAAATTCAGTATGCAGCCCTCCAATCTTCCCCAAATTAACTTGAGCTCGTGCAATTGCACACACACTTGTCTCATTCATAAAGAATAGTCTTGAAAGGAACAAATTAAAGTTCTTTTCAACTTCAAAATACAATTCCACTAGTGACTTTTTCTTTTTATTGTTCTTAATCAGGAAAAATTATGCTTTGTTAACAAAACTTGGACCTAATGAACATTTTTCTAAAATGGGAGTTACATTGATTTGGCAAGTAAAAACCTGTCATATTCATGCTTCCTAAAACAAGCAAACAAACAATAACTTTCTGTAGAATAACAGGTGCCATCTACATGAACTGTAATGAGCTAGTTGAGGAACAGGACCAAACCATCACCAGGAAGGGGAGACTAAAGGAAGAAGTAATTTACACACCTGCTTAGGGTGTGGCTAGAGGTCCAGGGACTAAGGAATGAGTCCTTGACGATAACCTTGCAAGTATGCATAGATCATTAGAGAAGCAAGTGCTCAAAGGACAGCTGTGTCCAAAGGTGAAGCCGAAGCCCAGGCTACAGCACAGAAGAAAAAAGAGAACAATTAAGGAAAGAAACACCTGGAAATTGTGTGGTAAGTGTACCTTGTTCTAGTTAACTTGTGAAGGATCATGACTTTAAAGGTTCTAGGGGCCGTCCTGGAGCTCTACTAAAATAGCTATAGTAATAGGAGAGTGAGCCATAATCTGTAGTTAAGAACAGAAGAAAGGTTGTTGGGATTTAGGTTCGTTTGCCAAAGCTTAGTAACCAATTCCCGCCAGTCAAGAAAGCTACTTAAAGGTTTGGTCATGTTTTGTTTTTGTGTTTGCCTGGCTTTCATGACATTATTAATCAAACATCATTATAAATAAAAACACATGTCGGAAACAAAACTGTTTTGTTTAAGCAATCAGAACTTGTCTAGAAATTTAATTCTAACCATTCTCTCTGTTAAAGATATGTCTTTGGCCTATTCTAAAAGCAGCTCATTGTAATCACTTAGAACACATGGAACACATTTGTCTTTAGTGTCCTCTCTGAGATCTTTAAGAAAAAAAATGTATTTCCTTTCATCACTTGATATAAACATAGCCTGAAATATGTGAGGAATTTTTATACTTGTAATTCTCTGTTTCTATTCATTGAAGTAGGAATGATGACATATTATATAGACTGTTTGATAAGTTGGTTATCCTAGGAATGAGCAAGAGATATACTTCCTGACATTAGAGAGTTGATATTTTGATCCAAAGAATGACAGGCAGGGCCCTAGGTGCTGTGGCATTAGGTATAGACAGCTACGACTGCATTCTGTTTGGTATGAGTGTTAAACCTGTCATGTCCGGTTTCTTGAGCAACCCATGGCCTAGAATAACATGAAAAGATAGGGTCCTAGAATATATTCAGATTGTCTTCGGTGAGTTATAGGGCCTGGGCATATCTTTACTAGACATAAGAGGATACCTGAGCAGATGTATTTCACTTTGTCCTAAGTGGTCCTGCTGCCAGCAGAAGAAATGTTATGAAGATTTACTGAAGGACAGTTTGGGACATGTTGGCACAGTTATGGGATGCTGGGGAGAAGAGAGAGAAACTTGTCAGCTCTAAGAGAAGGCTGGCTTGTTTTTTGCCAAGGCACTAGTGACCTGTCCCAGCACTGTCTTAAATATGATAGACTTGCTGTGAATCAGAGCTGTGTCCTGTGGGCACATTGTGAGCGAAGGTGTCTTAGATAAACTTAGAGCCACCAAAATCTTTTATATGAATTTTTAAGAAAGATAAACTATTTCTAGGCAGGACTTTGATTCTCATTAAGATCAATAAGGGCACTTACTGACTTTGGAACCATGTATCGCTAATTAGTGGTACTACTACTATTCAGTATAGCATAATTTATGTCTTAAGTTGTTAAATTAGTGAGCCATTTCCATGGTGGCTGTTAATGATGAGTACCAGCATCAGTTTGGGGCTCTGGTAGAATGTAGTAGGGCTGGACTCTTGAGTGCCACTAAAGAACTTCTCTTTCTTTGATGTGTGTGGGTGTTTTGTCTGCACCACCTGCATGCCTGGTGCCCTCAGAAGCCAGAGGAGGCCATTAGAGCCTCTGTATTATCAGTTGAGAATATGATTGAATGTTCACCTACTTTTATGTTCAGGGTAACCAGATTTGTGTGTGCGTGGGGGGGGGGGATCAAGCTCATTTCATGGTACTTAATGAATATTTTGTACATGTGAATTTTATTAATTTTGTTTTCCTAAATGGAGTGTTTTAACTGATTATTTACTATACTAATTTTGTTAAAACAGGCTATTTTAGTATCATGAACTAGTAGATACCTTCGTTATATTTTCAGCATTTACGGAGCAGGTACATAGCCAATCTTGAGTGGCTTTTAAAGAAGAGTACTTTGGAAGTGCATTATTCTATAATTTGCTGTTAAGCCTGTGTTAAAAATTCTTCCCTGCTTCCTCTTCCGTTTCTTCCCTTTTGGGCCACAAACTGTCTCAGGGAGGAGGTGGAGGAGAAACGAATTTTCAGTTTAGCCAATAGACGCTCGGCTTCTGTAGTGTTTACCTACTTTGCGTAAGGCAGGCCCGCCCACACACTCTGAGGCTCTGGAGTGAAAGAACGCCGAGCAGGCAGCAGTGAGCAGACGGCACTGTGCGGCTCCACTTTATCCTCTAGTGAGGAGGGGTGCTAGCATGTGGTGATAGCGACAGAACAGAAAGGTGGGTGCTCTGAGGCTTAATTTTAAGAGTCATTCTGAGACTTCGGGTAAAGGTAAACTTGTAAAAGTTAATTATCTGAAGCATAATCAGCCTGTTTTTATTTTTCATTTTTTCAGTATTTAACTTTACAGTTGTGTTGTATATGGTTAAATTTTCTTCTGTCTTAGGACAAAGATTGGATAAATCTCAAATCCAGTTTCTGTGTTCTTAGGATGTAACTAGTAAACTCTTATCAGTAGTGAAGCCTGAGAAATATAATACCTACAGGTGTTTGTGGCTGTTGATTGCACACCAACAGAAAATGCAAATCTGTTCGTATTTTTGCTGTTTGTGAGCTAACCTACAGTCTTAGTTTTTTCATATTGTAGAGCCTAATGTTTTTCACCTCTGTTTTCCTTTCAAGTTTGAGAATTATGTTCTGGGAAGAAAATAACATAGTAGCTAGAATGGTGTTGCTGTTGTGCCTTTGTTAGCTGTGCTTTACAGGGATCATCAGTGGGGTTTCTACAGAATATTCTAATCGTTATGATTAGGGTAAGAAGAGATTGAACAATATTAGAGCTGGTTATTAATTGCTGGGAATCTTTCCTAAAAAGAAACATTCATCATTTCCCAGTCCCAGGAGTATTCTGTTTTTATGTAAAGAAAAGTTAGAATTGAAATGGTTTTTACAGTAAATTCAAAAGAAATTAGGTCTTATCTAGACATTGGTTTATATGATCTTTTTTTTCTAGCATGTGAAGAAGTAATCTCTTGTTAATTAAAAATGGCTATGGCAGAAATCGGAAAATTGATCATAATTTGGATATTTGGGATTTGATGGTGTAGCAATAGTCAGATGAAAGAAAAAAGGAAAGTCATGGACATAACATAGATATACGTACTTATTTTCCTAATGAAGGGGGTTAAGTAAGAATACTACACTGAGAAATTTAAAATATTCACTTTGTTTTAAAAATATAGATGTTCTTAACCTCCCACACACAGTGTCTCTAAATGACTTTTAAAAAGTTTTTGGAGAACACAGTGTGATTTACCAGAGAGATCACCTGCAAGCACTTAGCAGGAAATGAAGCTGCAGGATTAACTTATCGTGGTTTGTCGGAGGAACAACCATTGACATTAGTAATGGCTTCTTAGCACTGCCTTCTCTGGAGTAGTTACTTCATTTGTAGTTAGACATCAACTAAAGTTTTCTTCTCATTCTTTTTAAATAAAGCTTACTAAGACATTTTAGGAAAAAAAAACCCAGACACCTAAGTAGTTAACTTCTATAAGAATAGTAAAACATCCAAATTCATCTGATTCCTCTATTGAAAAAAAAACAAACACATATATAGCATTTAATCTTAAAACTAATTTGAGATTCTTAAATTTGCCTTAGCCATTAAGTATTATTTTTACAATTATTAGATATTAAGAGTATTAGAAAATTAGAAATTTTTATATGGTTATCAAAGTTATCTACAAAGAGTTAATTATAAGCATCAACTTAGGTACCAAGAAAAACAGTTAAGTCTGAGAAAATGGTTAGACTTAAGTTATGGGGCAGCATCACTATAAGTCAAGCAAAAGTTTATTCAGCCCTACTTAGTATTCTTCATTAAATATTTAGACTTTGATAAATATTTGATTTTTTTTACATTTTGTTGCCATTGTAAATCACTATTTGCTTTCTTGCAGCTGAAAATTTTATTTTATTTTTTATACAATACATTTTGACATGTTTTTCCTCTCCCCTAACTCCTCTGACATCCTTTCACTTCCTTATCTGTCCAACTTTATGCGTATGTACTCTTTTTAAATAAATAAATGCCGCAAATCTTTTTAAATAAATAAATGCCGCAAAGTGATGATCAAAACAAACGAAAAACCAATTAAGACCAAGAAAGCTAAAAAAAAACAAAAAACAAAGAAAAAACAAACAAAAAAACCAAAGCCCCTGGAATGTGGTTGGTAGACCCAATGACACTTCATTGAAGAAAACTGGTTTTCCCTTTGCCAGCAGGTGTCAGCTGAAATAGTTTCTTGGTTAGGGTTGGAGCCCTATGTCTATTTTCCTCTCTCACTGTTGGGGCCCTGTGTGATTTGAACCTATAAAGATCTTGTGTATGCTACCACAGTCTGTACGAATTCAATAATTCATCAGTTCTATTGTGTCTTGAAGATTGTTTTTCTTGGAATCATCTCTTGGCCCTGGTTCTTATGATCTTTCTGCCTCCTCTTCCACATAGATCCCTGAGCCTTGAGGGGAGGGTTTATTGAAGACATCCTATTTTAGGTCTGAGAGCTCCAGAGTCTCCCACTCTCTGCACATTGTCAAGTTACGAGTTTCTATGTTATTTCCCAACTACTGCAAGAAGCAGCTTCCCGGTGAAGGCCGAGCAAAGCTCTGATCTGTGGGTATAGTAATATGTCGTCATTAGGAGTCATTTTATTGCTATCTTCTTTTAACAGAATAATAGTAGTAGGTTTTCCCCTTAACTCATGACCTATCCAGTCTGAGGTCCTGGAGTACATTAGCAGTGTCAGCGTGGGTTCCATCTCAGCAGTGATTGGTTACTCCCATAGCACCATTGTACCAGTCTATCTTGCAGGCAGATCTCTGTTGTAGGTTTGTAGCTGGGTAATGGATAAATTACCTTTCTCCTCTGGTATCATGCAGAGTTCCTTCAAGCACCAAATGGTATCATTAGTAGGGGTGAAGCTTCTAATTGGGTGCCAGCTCAGCTTCTGTGTTCAGTGACATAAATGTTATCTTTAGCAATAGGGCCTTACCTCAGGTTATGGGGAGCAACCAATAACCTTGGCAATAGCCTGTGATGTTTTCAGCATCCGCTTGGCTAATGGCTCAAGAAGATGTCACCCATTCCTGGCACTGGTGGTTTTAGGAAGCTTCTACAGTATGGGTTTTCCAAAGTCTTTTAGTGTTAGTTGTCCTTCCCCGTACCCTCCCTTTCCCTGGTCTCCCATCCCCATCCTGATTTAATGCTCCTGTTCTATTTTCCCCTTTATCTCTTCATAATATTGTATTCTATTTCCCCTTCCTTGGAGGATCCTCTCCCGTCTCTGTGGCTTTTCTAATTATAGCACACACATATGAAACTTAAAAACTAGCATCCACATATAAGAGAAAGCATGCAATATTTGTCTTTGGGGGTCTGGCTTCCCTCAGGATAAGTTTGTTTTCTAGCTCCACCCATTTATCTGTGAATTTCATTTTTCTTGACAGCTGAATAGTATTCCAGTTGGGATAATTTTATGATACTCCAAACTCTATAGCTTTTAGTTATTGGTAATTTTACTGAGGTGCAGATTTGAATCATGTCCTGTACTAAGCTGCTTTGTAAAAGGAGGAAAGTGTATTTGATGAGTGAGCCCAGCACATGGCCCAGCATTGAAATCTTACTGCACAGTTGTTTTCTTTCAGTCCTCATGACAAATCCTGTAACATATGATAAGTGCTGTCACTTCCTTTATAAGATATCAAAGTCACATGCTTCAGAACTGGCTAGGAAATTGGAGGTTCATAAAGAACTGGATCGAGCCCTTATTCGGGCTCCCAACTTTTTGTCAGTCTTATTTTGCAAAAGTATCTCTTATAGTTTGAAAGAAACACTATGATAATGAGATAATTAGTGGTACTTTTAACTTTAAGATTTATATATAAAAGCTTTTTGAATGGAATGTGTCGTTCTTTTATACTTCCTGCTTCTTCCTCTCCAATGAATGGCCACATTAGCAGCTTCCTTGACTGAAGGCTGTGAACAAGATAATTTCATCTTAGGAAAGGGACACGAGGAGCTAGAAAGATGGCTTGTGGTTTAGAGCGCTTGTGACTCTTGGAAAGGACTGAAATTGAGGTCCCAGCACACATGTTGAAAGACTCCTGCCCACCTGTTACTGTAGCTCCAAGGGATCCAACACCCCCTTGTCTCCACAAGCACCTGCATTTATGTGTGCAGGCACATACAGACAAAATAAAATCATCTTTAAAAAATTTAATGTGTGTTTTGCCTATGCACCATGTATGCCTCAGTGCCCAAGGAGGCCAGAAGAGGGCATTGGGTCCCTAAACTAGAGTTACCAACAGTTGTTAGCCACCGTGTAGGTACAGGAAATTGAACCTGAGTCTTCTGCAGGAACATCCAGTGCTGACCATCTCTCCAGCCCAAGATTAAATCTTTAGAAAAAAAAGAGAACACGAGACTCAGGACACAGTGATTTGGCAAAAGTATACAATAGAGAACTTATTTCTAAATCCTGTACAGTCTTGAAGGTAAACTTTGAATCTTGAATTCATTTTAAAACTACATTTATTTTGTGTGTTGGGTTGGCTGTGTGCGTGCCGTGGCACATGTGTAAAGATCAGAGAGCAGCCTTTGAGAATATGTTCTCTCCTACCATGTAGGTCCCAGAAACTGAGCTGAGGTTTGACTGCAGGTACCTTTTCATGCTAAACCATTTCACCGGCCCTTGAAATCTTTTTTTTTTTTTCCTTTCAGTTTTTCAAGACAGAGTTTCTCTGTAGCTTTGGAGCCTGGCATGGAACTAGCTCTGTAGACCAGGCTGGCCTTGAACTCACAGAGATCAGCCTGCCTCTGCCTCCCGAGTGGTGGGACTAAAGATGTGTGCCACCACCACCCAGTTTTCTTTTCTTTTTTTTTTTGTGAATTCATTTTTAAATAATTTGGAAAACTAATACAAGCTCATTCCTATACCCTTCACTCAAGCCTCTAACGTTAGAAATCCTGCAACCAGATGTATTTGGCAAGCCAGGAACTTGACATTGGTGCAGCACTGCTTGCTTAGCGGAGCCTTACTAATCTTCATTCCCTGGCGGTTCTGTCTCTTTCCTGTTGTGACTTTGGAGACTTCTAACAAATTTTCATAATTATTTTGTAGGTCTGTCAGTTTAGGTTTGTCTAGTGGTTTCTTGTATTTGATTGAGATTCTTTACAACACACCTCGTTGCGTCATCCATGATAAGTGATGACGATATGCCTTTACGGGCCGTGTGTAACTTGATCAGCCGGTTTCTCCCACTGTGTACTTAGTAAGTGTCCTCAGGGAGATGTTTTGACTCTGCAGTCGCCTTTTTTTAAAATTATGCAGCATGCTTGCTTTGTTGATTTGCTAACATACATGCATTGACTGTGCCTGACAAATATTTTGTGTACTTCACAGACAAATAGAGCATTTTATCCTTTAAGGTTTCGTAATCTAGATGAGAAGACAGTTGATTCATCAACACTGTTCCTGAAGATGGAGAGCAATTAAGCTTATCTTAGAAAATTTTTATTAAGGAGTTAGAGCAAAAGCATATATTTTTATATAGTTCTAATCTTTGGTTTGATATAAATTTGACCTATTATTATTGTGTATGATGGGGGGCGTGTCTGTAAAGGACAGCTTGTGGAGTCAGTTCTCTCTTACACTTACGTGGATCCCAGGGATTGAACTCAGGTCACCAGGCTTGTGCCACTAGTACCTTTATCTGCTGAGCCATTTCACCAACCATTATTTTTTTATTGTTAGCATATCTTCTTTTTACAAGGTATGGGTTTTGTACAAAATATTATCTGTATAAAATAATGTTATGGCATTTCGTGCCTGTGTAATCATCTACTTTACTCAGATCTACCCCTTCCCATAACCTTCTTCTCTATCTTTCCGGAACCCCAGTATTACCTTTTCTACTTTCTTATTTGTATCTTTTTTATCTAGATTTCATGTATGAGAGAAAGGGTGTCTTACTTTATGTAGCATGAGCTCCAGAACCATTTGTTTTCCTGTAGATGATATTTCACTTTTCATTTTAACAGAGAAGCTGCATCGCGCCGATGTGATGTTTTCCTTATTTGTTCTCTTACACAGTCTGGCTGTTGCTGCTCTTCTGAGCAAATATGTGGAACTTCAGTGTTCTAACAAGACGAGAGAATATTCTATTTCTAGGACTAATGTAACTGCTCAGCAAAATCATTTAGTAGTACTGTCTGTCATGGTCCACTTAAAATTAATATTCCTTACTCCTAGAAATGCAACAGTGTCCGTTACTTGGCTTTCCGCTTTTTAAATTTCTTAAGTTGATGATGATTTGAAGTAGTTGGGGAGAAATTTATTTTGTTTTTCTCAAGTTTAAATTTTATTCCCGGTACAATAAAACTCAGCTTAAAGCAATTGATCACTCTACTGAGAAAATTAAAGTGATTATTTCTTGTTGTAGAAGTTTATTCTCAAGATTGTGCCTGGTAGGACACTAGAACCAGTGGCAGCTCTTGTTCGTGTGCTTCAGTAGTGCAAAGTTGAGATGTTTGTGGTTTAATGCTTAACTGACTTTCCCCTCGTGTCCTTTAGTACATACTATTTCAGCAGTTCACAGTGGTAGAGTGGGTCGTCACTTCAGTGCTCTTACCTATTAATCGAGCGTTGTAATAGCTACTGTGAAGTTTACATCTCACACATGTAAAATGCTTAGAACAATATGAGCACAGAGACAAAACCCACCATTAAACATTATGAAGGGTGGTAGTGGAGGGCTAATGTTGTTGTATGCTGACTTAGGAGCTAGAATTCCCTGCACTTTTCCTGTGCATTTGTTCTGAATAGCTGCTAAGTCCCACCAAACTTGCTGCTTTCTGTACAATTTTGTTACTTTAATAGTTAATAGGGGAATTTCCATCTTGCCTTTTGAGAAACATGCTCACTTCAGCAATTTAGTTAGCTAAAATTGTTGAATACAGACTAGAAATGGACAGAGGACAATAAACATATTTGTGTTTCTAGTTGTTTTAAAAATACATTTTCTAGTAACATGGTAAATAAAATGATTTGGGGTGCGTATGATAAGCGTTTAAGCAGACCCTGCTTCCCCCAGGAAGACTGCCTGCAGTTTCTTCTTGACGCACATTCAAGGAGCACGTGAGCTTGTCTCTTCCTGAGCTGTCTGGACTCTCTCTACTAATACATGGCTTTCTTTCTGATGGTACCAAAAGTTTGTTTTTGTGTGAGACCCTGCTTTTCACCTTGGTTTCCTTTCTACTCCAATGTTTAAAATACAAAGTCCATTTCATTTACTGAAGTTCTTATTGGTGATCACTACCAGGAAGTAGGATTGACAAATACCCTGAACATTGAAGAAGTGACAAAGACTCAGATGGTCACAGAAAGCACTGGTCATGGTGGTATATCCATTACTAGTTTACCCGGAATTGTAATTGTTTTGGGTTTGTTTTATACAGTATGCTTTCTAGTTTCCTAAATGACACCATAATGAGGTATACTGGTTCTTACGTGAGAACTAGCCCATTCAACCTTATCCCAGTCTCAACAGTGGTATTAGAAAGCTTAAGACTGCTTTCCCTCTGGGAGCTTCACTTTCCCCGTCTATGAAATGGGAATGGCTGCACTTGTACAGTTGTGGTAGAAATTGGGCAGGTTGATGCATCTTGAGTTAATGTGTGAATTTTAGTCCATGCTCTTCCAGAGCTATCTGAACATAAATGTCCGATCTTCCTTTGTCTAGAAAATGAAAATTAGTAAGATGTTCATATTCAATCCAGATAGCTGTTTTAAGGGCCAAATAAAATAATGTTACCTGAAAGCATTTTGTTAATTAGTATTCTGTGCAAGTGCAAGATCTTAGACCTTAACCCATGAGTTGATTCAAGTTGATTTCCTTTTTTACTTAAAAAAGATTTTCTTGTTTTTAACAAAGTTTGCATCTGAGTTTTGCAAATGTGAGTCTAGGTGCAGAAGATCCCTCCATATCTACCTGCAACATTGGTCTTGAACTCATTTTGTGGTCACCCCAACTCCACTTCCTTTGCTTCAAACATTTGAAGAGACACTGTCAAAATATTTTAAATGTGTACAAATGATTAACGTCTGTCAAGACAAGAGATTCTCCCATTCGCACTCAGCCATCGGCCCCTGTCAGACATTGAAACCCAGCTACCTTCAAAACCATTCCCTTTATTAGCCCAAGGCCTAATATAAAAATTTTAAGGACAGCACTTATCTCTATGCAAATAAGCAAATTATCTTCCAGTGTTCTAAAAAGCACACCAAAATAGGGAAACTTTCCTTTGTTAGAATAAATTCTCTTATTCCCAATTTAAGATTTGAAAGGTGGTTCTCTCATGGATTAAGTGCAGTCATGAGATGCTGGTTGGTTGGTGCTTTCTGTGTTTGGCACTCATGTACCCAGTCTAGCTCCTAACTAGTCATCCTTCTGCCCTTCCCTTTCGTACCCATGCCCAGTACCATTGAGATGTTTTTGATTATCATAATTATGTGTATTACTGACCTCTAGGGATGCTTCTGAAATTCCTAAAACACAGGCCAGGCCACAACAATATCAAAATGGTGGCAGTACTGAGGCTGAATAACCCTAGTTGAGAGAAACAAATTACATCTTTGGGAAAAATGTTAATTGCTTTCCCGTCAGGATGCAGTAAGTTATCCTTGTGAGTGCCAAAGCTCTGGCCATGTCATCTGGCTAATCTAGAAGGGGTGGGAGTGTACACAGTGGTGCCCTTTATTTCCTTTGGATAGGCGACTGTGGACTTTCCTGCCCTCTACTGCTACAGTAAGCTGAAACAACAGAGGGACTAACTTCCAGCTGCTGCCTCCGACACCGTTGTTCTCTTTTGTGTAGAAAAGTTGCTTATTATTCCTGATCATGGAAGAGCAGAGGTGGCTGACAGTACCCACCCCTTGGGTCCTTTGCTGCACTGGGTTCCTAAGGTGGCTCCACCACACGCACACCTGCTGAAATCACGCACAGTGGAACCTCATGGCTACCCGTTTGCCTCTGGAGGAGAAGTGGTTGTTCCCCCTCCCTTCCCGAGCCGGGAGCTGTAGCTGTTTCATAGGTGGTAAGCAGAGGTTGTCCAGTGTGGGTGGTTAAAATGAAAGAAGAACCTGTGATATCAAAGGCCAAAGAGCTTCAGTTTAGCAGGTGATACAATAAAGAACCTTATTATTGTAGCAAGATTTCTAACATTGTTTTCCTGTCTTGGAATTAATGGTGCTATTTCAAATCCTTAGTGCTAGATCACATTGATATAGGACTGCATACATGGTGTCAGCCCTACCAACATAATAGTAACAAATAGAACCGGTAACTGAGACGTTAGGACATTTTTGTATGTGCATCCATTTCAGATACTCAAATGTATAACTCAGGAATTTATTTTGAAAAATTATACATCCTACTCAGGTTTAAGAATACAAAGAGAAATTTGAAGGAAGTACTGTTTAGTGACTGGAGTTGTGTTATAAATGCTGGCCCATTGTATAAACAATGGCCTTCATGTAAAGATTCTAGCAACTTCTATTTCAACCATCAATCAGTATATGCAAGAATGCACAGAAAAAGAAATAGCTGTTGTGGCACATTTTATTTGCCACTTAGTAATCCTAATTCCATGTCTTAATCTGGGGTCATTAAGTATGTAAGTAGCTGATGGTACTGAATTGTTTTAGGCTTTAGAACATTTGAGATGGGAGTAAAAGTTGAGTTTGAACTTGTTTCTGTGACTGCAGCTTTAGTGTGTCACTAGTAAAATTTCCCAGACTGAGGGTTCAAAAGCAGAGTAAAAATATGTCTGGTTGAAAAAAAATCTCTTTTTTTCCCATCTGATTTGGCCAATGATCCTAAAAATTATAAGTGGAGGAATATGCTAGTCTTGTTCTTATTCCTGAGCTCCTTGTCTAAACTAGAAGTTGTTGCTTTGCTGTAGCCTGAAGACCAGCAGTTCTCAACCTATGGGTCCTCGACCCCTTTGCAGATCAGATATTTACATTACAACTCCTAACAGTAGCAAACTTACAGTAATGAAGTAGAAATGAAAATGTTATGATTGGGGACCATCACAGCATGTATTAAATGGTCACAGCGTTAGGGAGGTTGAGAACCTCTGCTGTAGATTTTTCCTGAATAATATATAACAGTGTACACGTTACTTGTAAATTCTCAGGCCAGGGCCAGATAGCTGCTTATGTTTTTTCCAGCTCCAAAATTCTCGTCATTCTACTTTGGCCCTTTCATTTTTAGAGACAGAGAAAACAGATTGCTTTGTTTACAGAGCTGCACATAGAACACAGGCTAACACTTGCTAGCTCCGTGATACACTGTCAGTCAAATTTGGACATTCAGATAATAGTTTCAGACTTTAGGAGTGAATATGCTTTGCTAGCACTATAATTTGGAAAATACAAAAGAGCTTTTTTTTAATTTGCCTACATTTTTGTTGCCCTGTTTTCTCTGTTGAAAGAACTCCTTTTGGTCATCCCTTTGTGATGTGTCACTGGCAAATCCGCCAGAGAAGATCTTGTTTACTTTCCTCTGATTTTATTGGGTACAGATTCTTCTGTTGACATTTTTTACTATACATACAAACAGTATTATATGGACTGAACAGGTTGTTTTTATTATTTATATGTTTAGGATTATATATATATATATGTAATGCTGTATATGTGTGTATGTACGTATATATATATAATATATATATAATCAAGAATTAGAGAATAGAGCCAATGAATTTGAGAGCTGCAAGGACATGTGGGGAGACTTATAGGAGGGAAAGAGAAAAATTATCTGTTATATTTTAATTTCAATAAGTAAATAATTTTTAAAAATCTATTAAGCCACTTTTTATGGATCATTGGGTTTCTGTTGAGATATGCACTGTCATTCTAACAGCTTTGTTGCCAATAAAATGCCGTTTCTGTTTGTTTGGAGGATATTTTCTTTGACTTCTGTTTTTAGAACTTGTATCTTGGTGTGGATGTCTGAGTTACCTTGAAACAGGATTGTTTACTTTCTTGAATCTTTAGTTTTATTTCTTGTCCCAAATTTGTTGTCTTCAAACGTTAATTCTTCTTGAGTTCCAGTGATGCAAGGGTTAGATCTTTGCTGTCGCCCCACTCTTGTCCAGCCTGCCTCATGAACCTTTTATTGTGGCTTTACTGTTTCTTGGTTTGGCAGTTTCCACTTTGTGCCTTCTGTTTGTTCACTGAGACTTTGTACTTTATCCCACTGCCCCAGATGTGCTTGTAATTGCTTATTGGAGCATCTTATCATGGTTGCATCTGACTTGTTGGGTAAGCCTGGGGTTTGTCATCCACCCGTTGGTTACCTCTTCTGTGTTTTAACTCTTTGATTCTTGATATGTTGAAGTGATGTGTTGAAACTTGGACATTTTCACATTGTGTTTTGAGACTGTATGTTATGTAAACCTTGTGTTTGCACTGCCGTTGTCTGACCCTGCCTTGTCAGGATAATGGGTGTCTTCCTGTTACTGACAGCAGATACAGTCTAGGTTCCCTGCTCAGCCTCTGTTGACAGGTCGAGAGAAGGGTGCTTCTTATTACTGCTGAGTGCACATGAGAGTCCTACCATGTAATCTCCACTGCTGTCACTGGGGTTGAGTGAGAGATGCTTGTCCACCAGAAGCCTGCATTCACACTATCCTGTTAGGACTTTCTGTCTCTTGTGTGCTTACAGTGGTTATCTAGGCTCCACACTGAACCCTGGCTGGTGAGAATGGAGCAGTTTCAGTAGTCTTTGGCTGCAGTAGACTGTCTTCCCAAGCCGCCACCTTAGTGTTCCTTTAAACAGAAAGCATCTCTTGTTTACTTTTGTCTGTACTAGTTCATATTTCCAGATTGCTGGCGTCCTCAGTTCCACATCTGGCATATATTAGCCAAAGAGAGCACAGGGAATTCACTATTATATTATTCCTTGGATCCTGAAGTGTTTACTGTTCTACCTCTCTCAGCTTTTCATATCTTCATAGATAGATAGATAGACAGACAGACAGACAAACAAATTGACTGATTTATGTTTATTTATCATGCTGTGGTGTGTGTGTGTGGAGGTCAGAGGACAGTTTGCCTCTTTCCCTTCACCACATGGGGTCTCTGATCAAACAAGTCGTTCAGTCTTGCTGGCAAGCACCTTTTCTAGTTGGCATCTTACCAGCCTCATCCCTTAATAGATTTAGAAAAAAACTTTTAATATCTTTTATATTCTTATAGCCAGGGTCTTTAATTATACTTTGTAGAAATAATAAGGAAATGTTCAAGTACTTTCTGTAAAGTAACAGACAGCCAGATGTACATTTGATCTGTTTGTATCAAATACAGAACCATTATCAGGGGAAACATCACATTCTGGGTATTTCATGTGATCTGCGTAATGTGCTCACAAAGACTGCTGGAAAACAATGTCTTTATTTAAACTGGAATCACTGCTCGTGTTTTTAACAAAAACTATTTCTCTCTAGGAAATAATGCAAAAGGTGTCTCAAGGCTCCTGATCAGTGAACAAAGATTTGAGAAAGACAGCCAAGCTCATGTTTTCTCCTGATCAAGAAAACCATCCTTCCAAAGCCCCAGTGAAATATGGTGAACTCATTGTCTTAGGGTAAGATCTCGGCGTGGTGAGACATAATACAGTGTGATGTGGTGATTTTGGTCTCTAGGGTAGAATTGTTGTGAATTTGTGCTTAAGAATCTGTACCTTACTATTTCCAGAAGAATTAAAACTAATACTGTTACCAGTTTAAGAAATCCACGATGCCCATATTTATGCCATTCTTAAGTGTTGAGATACTGAATAAGGGTCTGGAGAGATGGCTCTCAGAGACTAACAGTAACAGCACTTGCTGCCCTTAACTTCCAGTGGAACTGAGTTCAGTTTCCAGCACCCACATCAGGCAGCTCACAGTAGTCTGTAACTCCAGATCCAAATGATCCAACACTCTCTCTTGGCCAGCAAGCAACCACACACATAAATGAAATCTATTTTTTAAAGTACTAAATAAGCTTTACCTTGTTCTGTCCTAGAAAATGAGTTTGTATTTTCTGTCCAATATTTTGAATTTTTTTCTTTAGCTGCTTGGTCAACGTTACCAAAATTCCCCTTTCCCTTTTTTGCTTTAGGTCATTTTGTGTACCTTAGTATGTATTTATTTGTTCTTTCGCCTTCTGGGTAGTGTTAGTTTGCATAAGGACCAGGTTTGCACAGACCTATGGGAGCAGTAAAGTGACTCTGAAGTACAGCGTCTAAGTATCTGTTTGTGTAACGAAGGTCCAGCTTGTTGGGGTATCTGTCCCACCTAGTACCCCACAGCCGGCAAACCCCAAAGAAAATCACACAGAGATATCCATAAGATTATAAACTGATTGGCCCATTAGCTCAGGCTTCTTGTTAACTCTTATAGCTTATATTAACCCATTATTCTCATCTATGTTAGCCATATGGCTTGGTACCTTTTTCAGCTGTCAGCTCACATGTTGCTTCTTTGGTGATTTGGGCAGGAATGGCGGAGGGAGCTTTCTGCTTCCCAGAATTCTCCTGTTCTCATTGCATCACCTCTACTTCCTGTCTGGTTTCCCACCTTTACTTCCTGCTTGACCAATCAGCATTTATTTAAAATATGATTGACAGATTACAGACAATTCTCGTGTACCACGTTTGTATCAGTTACCGGACTAATTTAAACTCCCGGAAAAAATCTGAAGAGTGGAGAATAGGTGATTTCATTATTTCATTATTCACCTAAACTTGGTGTAACTGTGAAATGTGAGTACAGTCTGTTAACTAAGAAGTCAAGAGACTGAAAATTATGAAATTTCCTGTCCTTCTGGCACTTAATCTTTTCCTAAATATCTGGTGCTCTACACTTTGTAATGCCTTTGAGAATCAGACTAGTGTAGCTTCTTGTTTATTTATGGTATCTTTTTCAAGCTTAGCTTTGTATGGGCACTTAGCCTGTGTGGATATCTGTGCACTGCATGGACACCTGATGCCCACAGGCGTCAGAAAGCAGCTTTGGCTTCCCTGGGACTAGAGTTAGAGAAGGCTGTGAGCTACGTGTGAGTGATGGAAACTGAACCTGGGTTCTTAACTGCTGAACAACCTTACCAACTCCTGTTCATGACTACTTGACGGGAGGTCATAGATCCCCAGATCCCATTGTTTGTCCCAGCAGTGCTAGTGGTATTGCCGAGAACGGGTCAGCTGTACTGACCAAACTCAAACCAAACTTATGTTGGATGTGATGGCACATGCCTGTAACCCCAACATTTGGGTTACTTTTAGAAAACTAATTCTTTCGGCCTGTTTAATATACCAGTTTTTTGTTTGTTTGTTTTTGAGTATTGAATTAAAGTGATGTATGAGATAGAATTCAGTAGTACCTGAATGGTTATGGTACATACCTAGATATGTTTAAGTTTTTCATTTTTTCCCAGTTGTTTTATTTATATTTCTTACTTGTTTGCCCTTGAGGTTTGGTGTGGGAGAATTGTCTGTATTCTGTCAATCATGTATTTTAATAAAACGCTGATTGGCCAGGAAGGAAGTATAGGCGGGTCAACCAGACAGGAAGTAGAGGTGGGGCAATGAGAATAGGATAAGGCTAGGGAGGAGGAAACTCCCTCCGCCACTCCTGCACAGATCACCGAAGAGGCAGCATGTAACTTACCCAGCTGAGAAAGGTACGGAGCCATTATGGCTAACATAGATGAGAATAATGGGTTAATATAAGTTATAAGAGTTAACAAGAAGCCTGACCTAATGGGCCAATCAGTTTATAACCTTATGGAGTCTTGTGATTGATTTTCTTTGGGACTTGCCGGTTGTGGGGTACCGGGTGGGAACAGATACCCCAACAAGCCGACCGTCATACTACAGAGGTTTACAAATGTAGAGAAGTAATGGAAGAATGGAAGCAGCAGAAGTAGGTGTCGTCGGTACTTGGACAGGAGGTGGCAGCACACCGGTGTTGCTCAGGTCGCTAGGATTTAACAAGTCAGACACTCGTTATTCCAAAAGTTCAGCTTTTAAAGTGTTGGGTTCACAATTAGAGATAGCTGCAAAAAAATTTACCGTAAAGAGTATAGTCACATGGAATCCAGCACCCTGTTCCTCAGCTCTTGCTTATGTGGATAGCTCAGAGCTGTGTGTAAGATTCTCTGTGGCTCGAAACGTATCCAGAAGTTCATCTTCTTTCACACCCAAGCAGCTAGTCTGGAGATCACCAGTTGCTAGAAGGGAATTTGAGGTAATTAATTGAGAATTAAATATACGTGGGGACAAACTATAACCTTTGTTTTCTGATTGCGTAATCCTTAAAAGAGATCAACTAAGCTGCTTTTCTGTCCCACCAGATATAATGGGTCTCTCCCAAATGGCGATAGAGGAAGGAGGAAAAGTAGGTTTGCTTTGTTTAAAAGACCTAAGGCAAATGGGGTGAAGCCCAGCACTGTGCATATTGCATGTACTCCTCAGGCTGCCAAGGTAAGATAATGTTCTCAAGAAGTTGGTTGAAAAATTGAACTATTCTTTGTGTGGTCTATATTCTCTAGTGCTTCATATTTCTGTTTCAAATCTCTCCCTTTGAGGAAGAGACTTTGGAAACATGTTATTTGAAAGGCTGCCAATGGAATTGCCTCTTTCTCCCACCCACCCTTAGTGACAGACCAGGGGCAGGTAGGAATTAGAAGAAAATATTCCCAATCCCTAAGGCTCTGTGTGTCTTCTGGGTTTTATTTTGTTCTTGGCTTCTGACATTCGTAGGTCCTGCCCTAGTCCCTTGTACACAGAGTGGACCTGGGCAATCATTGGGTTGAATGCAGACAGAGGAAGTTCATTCCGCTGGACCGCACACTTCTCACCCTCCTGGCCTTATTAATCCTCCCACCCCTGTTTATTTCCTCTCCAGAAGTTTTATAGGCTGGACCTCTAAGACACTGTGCCTTTCTTAGATATTTTGCCTTGGAATTCCTCTCTTTCCAGTTTATAACACAAATTGAATTCGGTTATATGGTATCCAGATATAAACAACTAGAGTTCCTTGATTTTTAGGGCTAAGTTAGCCCTAGGGTGCACATGAACATTACAGCATATGTGGTTAAATGTATGGTTGAATAAATGAGATGCATTAAAGTTGGTATATGTTGCTTGTTTTCGGTGCCTAGTCCCCGAAGTTAATTAGATTTCAGCTTTGTTTTATATTCAACGTGGATATCAAGCCATGATTTGGCCTCCCCTTGGTCACTATTTGAGAGCCTTGGTCACATACTATTTGAGTGTGTGAGAAGGGCTGGTCTTCCTAAGGTTATTTCCTCTTACACCTTTGTAGAGGAGTATTGTGTTTAGTGGATGGAGGTGTCCTTTGTAGTATTTACCCATGGAAGTGCTCTCAGAATTTGGAATATACCAGTTCTTCAATAAGAAGACTGTCTCACGTGTTACAAGATGTTTAAGTCCTTGGTTCCATATGCACTAAAAGTCATTTAACACATCATTGTGACAGCCAAAAGTATTTAAATATTTTCAGATGCCTCTTAGCTATATAATACCCCTAGTTAAAGACCACTGTCAAGGGAAATATATACATACATACATACATACATACATACATACATATTCTACTTCTAAAATACTTTCTCATTTCATGTGTGCTCATGCATGTGTATGTATGCAAACATGTTTGTGTATGTGTGCCTGTGAAGGACAGATGTCAACATCTGGTGGTTTCCCCAGTCACTGTCTTGTTTTTGAGTCAGGGTCTCACTGAACCTGGAGGTCTTTGACCTAGATGGACTGGCTGGCCAGTGAACTCAAGGTGTCCTCCTGCCTCTGCTTCCCTAACACTGAGATATCTCTCAGCCCTACTTTCTCAGTTTTTTTTTTATTATTATCTCATCCTTCATGTTTTCACTGTTAACTCTTTTTTAAACAAAAATCTCAGGGATTGAAAATTGATAAATGTCAAATTTTAAATTTTTCATATATCTAAAAGAAAATGCATTTTTTTTCTATATGTCCTAGTCATCTAGGATGGATTTAAACCCTGACTTCAGTGGGACTTGGGCATTCCCCATTGTAGTTCTTAGTAATAGCTAAAGAATAATTACAGCCTCATTATCCACAAACTCCAGAAATTGAGTTAACCTTCAGAACTAAAGGTCTTGCTCAGTGGTAGGGCTATTTCCTAGTGTGTGATATCCTGGGTGCTCAATTTCAACACATCCACTACACCAAAGCTACCATCAGCCCTGTTGTGCAGCACACACCTGTATTCTCTGTTCCAGAGGCTAAGGATGGAGAGTTGGAGATCAACATGGACAGCACCTTGAGACCCTGTCTCCTTCCCTTGCTCCCCTAAAGAAAATTACAGAAGTTAGCAATTATTATAAAATTTATTCTCTTAATATATAGAGTTTCTGTAGATTTTAAAACAGGTGAAAACAATTATACTTATGAATACATAAATAATAATTCTCTGTACTGCATTCATGAGGATGAATACCTCTAGAGAAAGGGACATAGAAAAGGCATGAGGGTAGCCTTAGTTATATTTCAGAGTTTATTTTAAGAACAAAAAAAGTGGGGGAGGCATCAAGATCGTTCAGTGGATTAATGAACTTTGCATTAAGCCTAACTTGAACCCCTGGATCACGAGAGGGAGAACTGACTCCCACAAGTTGTACTGTGATTCCCACATGTGTGCGTGAGCACACACACATTCACAAATAAATAAATGAGGTTTGTGCACAAGACAGAGTCTGATTGATTGTCCACACCTATATAATTCCAGCCCGTGGAAAACTAAGGAGGATCCAGAATTAATTCAAAGCTAGTCTGCATTGCATAGTGAGGTCTGGGTCATCCTTAGCTACGTAAGACAGGATTTTAAAAATTTAAAAACCAGAAAGGAAGGAAATGAAAGCCAGGTATGATGGCACACACTTGTAACCACCACACTCCATAGAAAACTGAGATAGGATTTCAAGTTTAAGGCCAGCCTGGACTACATAGCCCGATGCGTTCAAAACAAACACAAACACAGAAGCTTACTGTGGTGGCTCATGCCTTCAATGCCATCACTCGGGAGACAGAGGCAGATCAAAAACTCTGTAAATTAGAGGCGGCTTGGTCTACATAGCAAGGTCCAGGAAAACCGGGGCTATGTAAAGAGGTCCTGTCTCAGAATAGCCCACAAACAAGTGGGATGGAAGAGTAGCACTTTCAAGTTTTGTAAAATCTGTGTTTGGTGTTTAGGTATTCATTATCTTTAGATATTTGAAAATCAATTTATTTACTATTAAAACTTCAGAAGGCCTTACCTATTACAGATTAACTAAAAAAAAAATGAGAACAAACATTTCCCCCTCTTTGCTTTGTTTACTCTTGTTTCTTTTTATCTGTTTTCCTTTTGTATGCCTGTTTCTATGTTCTTAGTTCAGTAACTAGGTTTTCCCTTCCAGTATTGTCCTCAACTCATCACAAAATAAAACAGCAACAGTGGACTTCCACGTAGGATAAGTAAAAATGTGCCTATCACCATTGTGTATTTCGTCTTGTGATGTTTAATCATCCTATAAATTTTTCTGTATCTGGTCCAGTGTGTCATAAACACTTGTTATCTGTAGGATTATAAAATGAACTGATAATTCTGACTTAACTGTATAATTCTTTACATCATTTTAAAAATGAGGTCTTTTTTTTTCTTCTTGCAAGAATTTTATGGGTTTTTTCCTCACCAGAGAAATACTGCGTGTTGGCTTTGATTTCCACATAGTAGTTGATTTCGACTCCATTATAATTTAAAGTACTTTTAGGTGAAAAAAAGTTTAAAATGTATGTTTTTGTTCTTGTCAAGTGTTCTATAGCCACTGAGCCTGAGGAAACCACAGTCATAATTGAAGTTATAGACTTTGTAGCCTTTCCCCTAAATTCCAGGAGGGAGATATGTATATATGGCAGATATTTTCCATTTCTTTAGAAAAGAGATTTTTTGATTTGATTGACTGCTAATTTTTGCTATTAACTTTTTCATTCATAGGCAATAAGCAACAAGGACCAGCATAGCATATCATATACTTTGTCTCGAGCCCAGACAGTGGTGGTTGAATATACTCATGACAGCAACACTGATATGTTTCAGGTATTATATAACATAATTTTTTTCTTTAAAAATGAAAATATTTAAAAAACCTATTGTCAGTGATTTTGCTATGATCGATTAAATATTATACTTTCATAATGTATGTTTAAAATATGTATTGATTTTTAAACTCTCATATCTAAAAGTCATTGTAGTATTGTTTAAAGATGGGCTTTGAAGCTAGAGAGTTGACTTTAAGGGTTAAGATCACTTGCTACTCTTGCACAGGACTGAGATTTGGTACCTAACACCCACATTAGGAGACTCATAACTGCCTGCAACTCAGGTTCCAGGGGATCTAACATCTCTCCTGGCCTCCAAGTACACTAGGCACACAAATGGTGTGTGTGCGTGCATACAGGTACTCACACATACACATGAGATGTAAAAGGAGAGAGAGAGGTGGCTGTAGGATCTGAGTTCCTGACAGACTCGTCTTAGCTCCTCCGTGCCGTGCAGAGAAGATCCTCATGAGCGTGTGTGTGGAGCATATGCCAGATCTGAGGCAGCTGTCTAGTAAACTCTTAGTAAATGTTTGTTGTTATTATTCCAGACAAGAACTCCAGAAACATTCTGCACACGGTTCGGACTTTTGTTGCCACCATCCCCTTCCTTCCTCTCTACGCGTTTCTAACTATTTACATCAGCTATAGGAATTTGGTTTTCAGCAGACATCTGGTCAAAGCTCCGGGCATAATAAAAGTCTCTCCCTCCGGCTCCTTTTCTCTGTACCGGCCTGGTGCTGTTATTTATGTTTATATACTGGTAGATTGAAGGGCAGTGGAGCCCAGAGACATTAAAATTCTTGATATTTTATCTCTTTATGTTAGGTTTTCTAAAGAAACTTAACCAGAATTGACTATTATCAATCAATTAAAATTGTCCCAGTTAATTTTTTTCATTTTTCTTATAATACAAAATAAAAACACCTAGAGAGGTATTTAATTTTGATCATTAGCAAAATATGTTTGAGGCTGATCTCTCATCTAGCTCTGTAAATAAGATGTAGATTTATTTTTTTAAGAATAGTATCTTTACAGTTATTATTAGAATATGGGTGTTTGTTTCTCTTCCTTGTTTTTACTAAACTAAATAAGCAACAACCTTAGTGATGAAAGATTGGATCATGATAAAAATAACATAATAGTAACAGTGTTTTTCCACATCATTATCAACAAGCAATTTTTAAAATAAATGTGTTTTTTTAAAAAAATCAAGATGACAGATAGCTGTTTGCTCACAGATTTTAAATTTAACTTTAAAAGGTATCTTGTATTTATTTATCTTATCCTTTGTAGTTGGTGCTTTGTTTTTCTAAGTTAATTTTACAATATTAAAAGTGTGTTTCTACAAGCATCATCCCTATAGAAAATTAAACATATCTGCACTAAAAAGTCTTAAGAAAAATCAGAAACCAGTCTAGTAAATTAGCTCAATATTAAGGGATGAATTATCTGCCTTCCAAACTGAATAAGAACATCCATGCTGAACGTGTCAGGTGGAAATTCAGATTCCAGGCCCGTTACATGTGGCGGTACTCCCAGTGTCTCACTGTGAAGTGCAGACTTCTGATGGGTAAAGACTTCGGTCTTTCTTCAGTCTGTCCCCTCTGACCAGGTTTAATAGGACTTCTGACAATAACCAATCAGTGGAATAGCATAAAGTGTGGTAGAAGATTGACAGTTCTACTTAGAGCTAGAACATGGTACACAGAAGTAACAGGAAATTGGTTTGGATGGACTTTTTGACTTTTTAAGGCAGCTCTTGAGTTTACTCTTATCTCTTCTGGAAAAGTAAAAACATATGCTGTGGCACAAAATTGTAATTCCAGCTACTTGGGAAACTGAGGCAGGAGGAGGAAGAGTACTAGGCCCTCGTGGGCTGTATAGCTGGACCCCTCCCCAACACAAAACACCCTGTCTGCAGAGAGTTGGGATTTTCTATGTGCCGTCTTTAAGCTGTTAGTATATTCCGAGCTGATGACATCCCCGAAACCAGTGGCATGTGCCACCTTTGTCATCTGTCTCATTCTCTTCTCTTTTCCCTTCGGCTGTGATGATGCAGGGGACTTGCTTACTCTCTAGCGCTTTAAAGACAGTTTACCTGACACATGTCTCACCGAGGACCACAGCTGCAGACCTTACTGCTCAGACATGGAAAAATGCCGAGGTCTATGACAAATCCTAGAGCCTACACAGAGAATTCTTTTTCTGTGCCTCCTTGGGGGACCTTGGAACAAAGTACCTTTGAAGTACCGTTCTTTGAAGTTTAGTTACTTGATGTCTCAATCCTTATCAGAGTAAGTGGTTCGAGGAGAGCTTGTTGCTAAAAACAAGCACAACCAAAAGCAAAAACTGACAGCTGCTAACCTAATACAAAGACCCAGAGCAAGACTGTATGTGCAGCCATTAGCAAGGACCCGTGTTGGTGGACAGCTCCTGAACCCAACAACAGTTTAGCTTGTTTAAAATGATGTTCTGGAGTCGGCATGAAAGATTTACTCACATTCCGTGTATTCTGTTAAGGTGGGGTGATATATGGTAGATATATTTCTACCTTAAAAGGGTTAAAGTCTGTGGCCATGTAAGAACTTCAGCCACATTGGATTCTTTATTCCCCGAGGGTCTCAGAAATTCCATTGTATGTCCCCACTTAATTCTGTACTCCAAGTGACTGCTGTATCAGAGAGTGTGACAGATTAGTTTTCAAAGGTGTAGATGTCTCCATAGTTAAGTATTATAAGTTTGAGCTTTTGAAATTTCAGAGGCTTAATGTTTTTACTGTATCTCTTTCTTAATGGATTCTACTGTGTTCTTTGAATTAAGTTATATGTTCTTTTTTTTTTCCTTTTAGATTGGTCGGTCAACTGAAAGTCCTATTGATTTTGTAGTAACTGACACAGTTCCTGGAAGTCAGAGTAATTCTGACACACAGTCAGTACAAAGCACTATCTCAAGATTTGCCTGTAGGATCATATGTGAGCGCAATCCCCCCTTTACTGCTCGGATTTATGCTGCAGGATTTGATTCATCAAAAAACATCTTTCTTGGGGTAAAAAGCTTTTTTCCTAATGCATTCTTTTATACAAGTTTCTATTTCCAAATTGCATCTAAATAGAACCTCACTATTGTTCCAGGAGAAGGCTGCCAAGTGGAAGACATCTGATGGGCAGATGGATGGCCTGACCACCAATGGTGTCCTTGTGATGCATCCACGCAATGGGTTCACAGAAGACTCCAAGCCTGGAATATGGAGAGAAATATCAGTGTGTGGGAACGTGTTCAGTCTGCGAGAAACCAGATCAGCCCAACAGAGAGGAAAGATGGTAAATTCTTCTATATAGCTTCTTTTTACAACAATAAACAGGATGAGTTGAAGTGGATGTGTGTGTGTGTGTGTGTGTGTGTGTGTGTGTGTGTGTGTGTTGGTTTTTTCAGCTCTTAGACATAGTTCTGACACACTAAAACTAAGACCATCAAACACTGACTTCCAAACACCAGTTCTAGGTGATAGTGTTTTGTTCAATTAGGAAAGATTAAGCATCTATTCTTTGTGTATGTCTTTGACTATACTTAACTAATTAAAAATAATTAAGTTTGTTGATTAGTCAAGTAATTAAATTATAAGTTATCTTTTGTCTTGAAAAAGAGAAGTTACTATTCAATGTGTTGTTGATTTTCAAATTCAACATTTTCATAACTTCTGCTGAAATTTCTGTTTCCACATTATACACAAATAGAAACTTCCTTAAGTCTAGCAGGTAGCCTGGAAGGGCTGCCCTCCTGCACTTGCTAGGACTTATTGAAGATCTAATGTCAACATAAGGGTAAAAGTGGTTTTGATTCTTTTCTGCTTCAGGTGGAAATTGAAACCAATCAGCTACAAGATGGCTCCTTAATTGACCTTTGTGGTGCAACCTTGCTTTGGCGTACTGCAGAAGGCCTTTCCCACACTCCTACTGTGAAGCATTTAGAAGCTTTAAGACAGGAAATTAATGCAGCTCGACCTCAGTGCCCTGTAGGGTTCAACACACTAGCCTTCCCCAGTATGAAGAGGAAAGACGTTGTTGATGAAAAACAACCGTGGGTATATCTAAACTGCGGCCATGTTCATGGTTATCATAACTGGGGAAACAAAGAAGAACGTGACGGAAAAGATCGTGAATGTCCTATGTGTAGGTCTGTTGGTCCCTATGTCCCTCTGTGGCTTGGATGTGAAGCTGGATTTTATGTGGACGCCGGCCCTCCCACCCATGCCTTTAGCCCTTGTGGGCACGTGTGTTCAGAAAAGACAACGGCCTATTGGTCCCAGATCCCACTTCCTCATGGTACTCACACTTTTCACGCAGCCTGCCCCTTCTGTGCACATCAGTTGGCTGGTGAACAAGGCTATATCAGACTCATTTTCCAAGGACCTCTAGACTAACAGTGTCTGTAGGACTGCATTATAAGTTTATAAGCTAAGGGAGTTGGGTTTTCCAACCCGTTGTCCATGTAAGTTCCTCTGCTCTGGTCATTTGCATTAAGATGAAGAATTTTTTAAAATATTTATAATAGCGATTTCTGAAAAAAATCTGGGAAACTCAAGCAAAGGAATTTTTGAAAGTTCCAGACTTCTGAATTCTGAGTTTTAAAACTATATTTTGAGGAGAAAAAGACATAGTCTAATCTGATGCCTTCGTTTTAGTGTTTTTGAATCACCACCCATCCTCAGTGTTGAGTTGTTCTGTATAACTGAGGGTCTGTTGGTTCAAACTATGTTAGTTTACAATTTGTTGCAAACATTGTAAAATACAGCAACATGTATATTAATTTTTTCTATTTATCTTTATCATAGAAAATACCTTAGATTGTCGTGATAGAGTAGCATGGTGATGATGGCGTCACACACTTTGGTGTGAAATAGTTTAGTGGGCGCATAGCTCAAAGGATTTGCAGTTAAGAAGAAAGATGAGAGCTTCCTTCCCCAGGCGCATAAAAGTAGGGAATTTGATGAATTAGAGTATTTCATAAAATCAGATTCACATTAATTACCATTGTCTAAGAGGTGTTTGTTTTTAACCACATTGAAGTTAATCGGAAAACGTTTTTTTCCTTAATGTTTCTCTCAAGTGTAGTACTATAACAAAAGCTAATGCTAAGAGACATTTTATATGCTCCTTTGAATATGCAATCTAATCTAGATGATCTATTTTTCTCCCGTGGTAACTGATCTGTTTTTAGTGCCAGCGACATTTGGCAAGTTTATTTTTTTGGATATAAACTGTGGTTCATCTGTTCACTGTTTCTAAAAAAAAAAAAAAAAGGAAAAGAAAAAAGAAAAAAATCCTATGAGAAAGTGCATAAATTAACAAGAAATTAACAGCAAAAGAATATTACTTGATTTGCTTTTAGAAAAAATGAAATAAAAAGTGTTTAGTTAATTACTGTATTTGATTATTCCAGGCATTAGAAATCTAGAGCTACAAAGGGTTGAATGACAGTAGTACCTCCCTTTAACCCAGCAGACCAGCCTTAACTGTGGGCTTGATCCTGAGACAGTGGCCGTGGTGTGACTCGCGAACTGTTGGACGGTGTCGGCAGAGGAGGACACGCCGCAGGGTCTCTTAGTTCTCTGATCCCAGTATGTGCTTTGCAAGACAGTTTCTTCTCACCTTAGCCTTTTTTAAAATGCCCCAGACGTACAAACAGTTGCACTACACCAAACCCTTTTAACACTTGTAGAAATCGGTGTACATTAGATTAGACAAAGTCATCTTTCAGTCTTTTGATTTCTTTTTCTTTAGTTTGAAAAATTGTATAATACTTAATTGACTATTGTCAAATTTTTATATGTGGTAGTATAGCTTTAATTTATCTTAACTACATCAATGTTTTGATTTTCTTAAGTAAAGCAAAAAAGTCACTTAGAAGCCATGAACTATTTTATTTTGTTTGATTGTCAAAATTCTTTGTTTTGAAATGATAATTTGGGTTCACTCAGGAAATGCATGTCAAGAAATTTGTATTATAAGTTAGCTGTGATGTATCAGTGACTGCTGGTTATTACCCTTTTCTCAAAGGAATTTAATTGATTTTGAAGTTTTCTAGTCACACTCTGTGACTGATGCAAGGAAATGAGTCCTGTGTTGTGTTGTTCTTGTCATTTCTGTTGAGGCTATATATTGTAGCTTAATTTTTATTTTCAATTAATTTATTCAAACTAAGTAAATACTTTTCAAAATAGATATTTGAGTTTGTCTCTGTGGGTTCCTTTTTTTACAGCTGAGAATGGGAAGCCAGAAGTGATAAGTCTACCCCAGACTAAAGCGATCTGCTCCACTCTCTGATGTAGTTGTATTAAATACATAGGAGTTTGCATTTGGTGGAACACTAAAGTCTCTGTTCTCTAGGTCAGGGCTGTTAGGGAGCTGGAGACTGAGCTACCTGAATTGTGCTTGTGATGATAAAGGTTCCATGTTCTTCCCGGAAACCCTGAATTTTTGTCTTCTAACAGCTAAGATATAAAACATGGCTCATTTTCTATGCAACTCAAGTTTTTAAAACTCAGAAAATAAAAATTCTAAGTCAGACGTTTTTGTTCAAGCACTTTGAATAGCAGTTCTGTTTCTTTGGCGGTGCCATCCTTACTCATGTGTGCTAAAAGAATTTTAGGGCCTGGACAGGTGGCTTACACCACATTTGATTGCCTCCAGGGAATCCAGTGCCCTCCTCTGACCTATGAGTGCCTGCACCTGCGCATGTGCAAACACCTACACACATGCAAACACATGCACATACAAATATATATATATATATATATATATATATATATATATATATATATATATATATATATATATATATATATATTTAGTGGAGGTGGCGGCAGCACACAGCTTTAACCCTAGCACTGGGGAAGCAGAGGCAGATGGATCTCTGAGTTTGAGACCAGCTTGGTTTACAGAGTGAGTTCCAGCCCAGACAAGGCTACATTTAAAAAAAAAAAAAAAAAAAAAAAAAACCTGTCTCAGAAAAAAAACAAAAACAAAAAAAACCCCAAACAGTAGTGATAATAAATCTGTAAAGAACTAAAAAAAAGTCCATATTTTGGGCAAGGGAAAAATGGGTATATGTACGTCTAACTGAACTCTCAAGGAGGATAACTCTTAAGTCTTACTGCATCAAAGTGATCTTATTTAGAAGGCCCTTAATCTGAATGAAAGGGATTCCATTCACACCTGTTCACATTCATGTTCTGGGGCATGAAGGTCTGTCAGA
This sequence comes from Myodes glareolus, assembly GCF_982192425.1. NCBI lineage: Eukaryota > Metazoa > Chordata > Mammalia > Rodentia > Cricetidae > Myodes > Myodes glareolus. The sequence continues at coordinate 90,261,926 of NC_142033.1, forward strand.
CAGTCTTAAGTATCTCAGGTTACCCCATCCTTTCTACCCATACCAGTTTGCTGCATCCTACCTGTTCTAGGTTACCCCATTCTGCCTATACCAGGTTAGCCCATCCTACCCATACTAGGTTACCCTGACCTTGGCTGTTCCAGGTGGTACTGGAGATTAGAACTTAAGACCTACATGTACCGGCAAGGATTTCATCAGAACTGTATTTTACCAACTCCTTTTGAAGCTATAATTGCTTTGCTCTTAGAAAAATCTTATGGAGCAGGGTAAAAATAAATAATTATGCAAATAAGTAGTTACAGCCAACATAAATCCCCCCTCCCCAGGATATCTCAGGACTCAGGAGTGATAATGACTCTGACACAAACCGAGGGCACCGGTAGGTACCCAGTTTCTCATTAAATTTATAAACATCATTGAGAGTTGTGGCATTCGCCGCAGTGCAGTTTGTGCTGCCGACTTTAGAGACAACTGGCCCCTTCCCATGGCTTTTTCACTGTGCGCTGCATCGCTGCACCTCACACAGCCTTCAGAATCACTCCTGAGTGTGCTCTGTCTTTCCACTCCCATCACTAGTCCTGGGAGAGTGCACACTTGAATGCCTGTGTGTGGAAGCTGTGTTCTAAACACTGAGCCATGTGTAGCCACAGGGGGTGAGAAGGGGGAGAACAAAGCCCAGTGTGTAGGGGCGGAAGGGTAGCGCCAGATCCTGAATGGCCTGAACTGGGGGCTCTTGGTTCTGTGTGAGATGGGACAGACAGGAGAGCGGGAGGTGGGTGTAATCCTAGAGAGCAGTCGGTGTCTGAGGTGGTGGTGAAGGTGGGCTGGGTGCAGTTTTGAAGGCATGGCTGGCAGAACTTGCTGCCAGATGCAGCATGTGAACAGAAGTCTGGAGAGTGAGTGCTGCGGAGAGTTGTCAGTGGTGGAGGGGCCATGGTTCCATCCTTTGTGTGAGCACACACATGCACACGTGCACAAAATGACTGTTCCATCAGCCTCAGCACCTGGAGTGATGGAATTGCTATTGATCCAAGTAGATGTTGTGGGGAAACAGTTTAGGAAGACATAGAGATAGTAAATAAGGACTATAATCATGGACATTAAATCAAGGCTAGATAAGATTTTTGTCAAAGATGGATATTTCAGCTTTGTGTATGATGCTGGGGATTGAGTGTCCAGCCTCGCTGGTGTGAGGCAAGCACTCTTACTGCAGCTGCGTGTACCCAGGACCTCACTCTATAGCCCAGGCTAGCCTTGAACTCATGATCCTCCTGCCTCCCCCATCAGAGTGTTGGGATTATAGGCATGTGCCACCTTTTTAATATTGACAGTGAAGTTTCCAACCATGATAACCAGTGTTGTCTGTCCACCCCACGCTGGCTTCTAAACAAATGGAGAGAGTCTTTCTCCTGATGAATGTGGACTCCCTTTTCCTGAAGTAGAGTCGGCTCAGCTCTCGGTGTGTCACCGCCCTGGCTACCCTGAGGAAATGAAGTTCTCTTCAATGGCAACGACTTCGCGTTCTGATGAATTTTCTTACCCCATTCATATAAACTTTTTTTTTTTTTTAATCTTGGCTCTTTTTAAAAGTGGTCCTCAGAGGCCGACAAGATGGACGAGCTAAGGCATATACTGTCAACCTTGGCGGCCTGAGTTGACCCCAGGAGCCACATGGTAGAGACAGCCAGCTCCCATAGTTGTCCTCCAACTCCCCAGGCACATCATGTAGCACGTGCGTGCCAACACACAAGGACACACGATAAGTAAAATGAGCTTTGAAAACTTAGATTACTTTTAAAGTTAAAGTGTAGAATTACTTTTAAATTTTAGAATTGCTTTTAAACTTTAAAATTACTTTTAAATTAAAAAATAAAGTGCAGTTTTCTCACATGTTAGCAAGAATTGTCTGCTTCCTCTCTTTTTGACATGATAGCACTCATTTTCCATAAAACTTCCAAAAAAAAAACCATAGAAGTACATTTGGAGAGCAGAGCTCCAACGCTTGTTTTATGAATCTGGATTTTAAAATGTGCTTCCCTGGAGGAAGTATGTCTCTCTCTGGTAATTGTCCACAGAAAGTCAAGTAAGTAAAATCAAACAAACTTTCCCAGTAACTCAGCACAGCTTGGGAATGCTGGTCTAGACGCTGTGATGGGGAAGCCATGTTCTTTGTGTTAGACTGTAAACCCAGCCACGTGAGTCCAAGGTAAGTCACTGAATGTCTGTTGTATGCCAGTCATCGCAACAAACACAATATTGAGAACGTCAGTGCCATTCACACCCACCACACGTAGTAGGAAGCTATCTGGAAACCCATCACGGCAGTGTAACTTGCCCGAGGGTCATGTGGTTTAACTGAAGGACTCTCATCTTGAACTTTTCAATTTGTGAGTGTCTCCCCATTTTAGTGAGAACACATTGAAGGATTCTTACTGGTCAGTGCAAGCTGATGAATTAAGTAATTATGGCCACAGCATATTTAATACACAAGGTCAATGTTCAAACTGTTTCTCAATAATCAGAAAAAAATCGATACCCTTTAAGCTATTGTCACACACTTGTAAGTAAGAAACACTAATAAAAATAACCAAAGAAACGGCTGCCGAAGCTATTGAGTCAAGCAGAAAATCTGAACAGGCAACCTACACAGCACAGCGCTGACTTGAAGTTTGGCAGGATAAGAGAAAACCCATGAGGAGTGCTCAAGAGAACTGCAGAAACACTCGCCTGAGGAAAAGAAACACCAAGTGTCAACTTGGCACAAACCTAGGGTCACCTGGGAAGGAGGGAAGATTTGACCAGATAATGTTGACCCATGGCCATGTCTGTGAAGCATTTTCTGAATTGCTAGTTGATGTCGGAGAACTCAGTCCACCGTGGGAAACCCATCCCTGGGCAGGCGAGCGCTACCAGGAGAGTGAGCCTATGGGTAGTGTTCCTCATGGTCTCCGCTTTCATTTCTGTCTCCAGGTTCCCACTTTGACTTCCCACAGTGCTGGGCTGGAACCAGTGAGCTGAACTACATACACATTCCTATTTAACGTTGGTTTCACAACAGCAACAGGACAGTGAGTTAAAAAACCAAGTGTAACTCAGATGTTTGGTGCCCAGCCGATGAAGAGCACAGAAGGCTGCCAATACTTGTAGGGAAAATTAGGATCGTATTATTTTAGATGAACTGAACATCTCTTACATTAGTTGTAATTAATTACATTACTGTACAATTAATGACTTTCCAAGTTGGATATAAACTAAAAGAATCCTGGCAGTCACGTTGCAGATGAGAAAACCAAGTCCTATCCAGGTAAAGCAGCCATGTACTGATGGAAACCTGGTATTGTCTTTCTACCTTAATCTGTCTGTTAAGACAAGATTTCACTCAGTAGCCTTTACACTGCCCTAAAACTTAGTGTGGGACCAGGCTATAACCGTCTTTGAACTTAAGTAGTTCTACCTCAGCCTTCAGAGTCTTAACCTACAGGTGCAAGCCGCCGTGTCCAGTTTATTTCAGTCACTTGTTTATCATAAATTCGAGTCACACAGGATTAGTACCTTCTCATCTTTTCATTGTTGACACACGTGTAATACATTGCATTTAGTAACTTTATTTCTAAATTCTGAGTGTCTGCAGAATGGAAATAACTTTTTGTGTGAACAGAGGTTTCCACATACATGAAATGGTCTACTTCAGACTTGGTTCCTTTAAAATGACACGGTTTGGGGCCAGGTGTTGCAACACACACCTTTAATCCCAACGCTGGGAGGTAGAAGCAGGTTTGAGATCAGCCTGGCCTACATAGCGAATTCCAGGACAGCCAGGGCTACAGAGTAGATCTTGTCTCAAACCACTCCTATGAAAGATAGGAGTATAGAGAGAATCAAGGGTGGCACACACCTGTAGTCCCAGATCCTTGGTAGGCTGAGAAAGGAGGACCACATGTGCTCAGTGGGCGCTTAGACGGGATGGTAGGAAGAACCTCCCTCAACCAACCAAATGAAAGAAACAAAGAAGTCCACCAGTTTGACTTTGGTGCTTGCCACAGTCATTCTAAGTCACTCAGCAAATGAGTGTGCGCTGGGTGTCAAGACTAACTTTGCATGTCCCACTTCTGCACTGAATTCATACTCCTCAACTTCAATGGAGATGGTAACAATCACTGTGTGATCAAGTCGTCATTGACTATAAAAATATTTCTATGTTTAGATTATTATCTGTATTATTATCTAATATCTCTATATTATCTCTATATACTTAACTCTCTATATAGCGTTATATATAGTTGAATAATCTGTGTACCAGGTGCTCATACAATGCAAGTACGAACTAATGGGCAGTTGTTCACTGGATGGAAACTAGAAGTTGAGTGTACGGAGTAGAGAATACCAAGATAAGCCATTCAGGGACCTGTGCAATCATATTCCATAGCTCTGCCATGGACTTGAATCTATGCGGGGGATAAAACATCTCTTTGGTAGCCATAGTTTGATGGTCATTGTATTTCATCTTAGTCTCTTAATTCTTATTGAACAAATCTTAGGGTCAGATGCAGGAATTAAGTCAGACTGGAAATACAGGGATGAGAGAATGATTGTCAAGTGTTCACAGCCAGGAAACGGGCACACTTCTGTGCATTTCAGGGTTCACCAGTCACCATGCATTTGGGCGCCATAAGTTGGGGCCTGGCCTTGACAAAAATATCACTTGCCAGGGTAGGGGCTTGGAGATTTAGAAATATTAGTAAAGAATACGGAGACACGTATGAAAATAATAAAACAGAAAAACACAGACTAGTACCAGGAGGGAGTTCCAGTGAATACCGAAATTGCCCACATTTAATTTCCCGTTGCTTAAAATACCCCAACCCCATGAGGTAGGAGTAAGATTTTTAAAAAACCGCATTAACATGATACAGGGAAATGAACAGACCAGTTGAAGGTCGTAGCTACATTCACAGTTAAACATTCTGTTGCAAGGACAAAACAAGTCCTGCTCACACCCTAGACCAAAACATTCTGTAGGCAAACCACGCCCTGGGTGGAATCCAGTGTTATCTCCTTAAGGGAACTGGAGCCTTAGTTGACTCCTTAGACTGTTGTTTGAGGTAGAAACACAATAACCTTGAAGGAACAGAAGTTCCACCTCTCTGACCTTTGCTGCCCAAAATGGAAATAGGCTCACATTTTTGGGCCTCCGCAGTGGTGGAAGGAATTGTCTGTGGTGGATGTCGATAGGGTGTTAGGGTCAGTGTGAGTGTGTGCACCAGACAGTTACTCTCAATTTTAAGGCAAGTGTCACTTCTCGAAATGACTGGTTAAAAAGCAAAAACTGTGTTCATTTGAGTGTGTAAATCTGACAAGTTTATTATTGCCATTTCTGGATTAGTCATTCTGTGTGAATGAAAATGTTGATGTACAGTTTTCATTGATTTCCTTCAAAGAACTAAACTGGCAGGAATCACTGAGTCAGGTGTACTGTGAAATTGGTGTCTGTTTGCAGGAATGACAATAAAACTGTGACACAGGCCTTGCCTGATAGAAGTCAGGGCTGCTGCTCTAAGGATGTGGCCTTCTGCAGGGTGGCCTCAGAAGAGCTGCCTCGCTCCAGGGCTCCTCCGGACCTCACAGTCAAGAGTTTGTGTGAAGATGCTTTATAGTTTTGTCGTCGTTCCTGACTTCAAGTACGACTATACTTATTTGTGGAAGCATTTTAACTCTTTAAATTCAAGGGGGCGTTGATAATGTCTGGGTGGGATTCCACAGCCACAGTGAATTCTTCAGACAAGGCACAAACCCGAGCCTTAGTCATGGAAGAAGTCACTGGACATGAATCTCATTACCTGTGACTCTAGGAGAATAACGCACCCGTCTGGTAGCCATGGTTCAATTCTCATTCTGTCTCACCTTCGTTCCCTAGGTCTCTAGAGCTCACCTTGTATAGAATCAGATTGTGCAGCACATGTTCCCCAGCATACACCGCTACAGCTTTTCATTTGTGGACTCAGTCTTCTCTTTGATACAACAAAGTCAGAATATGATAAGTGTGTTCCGATAAAATCCTTAGTCTAGAGAACCTTTTAATGATTTAGTGGTTAATGGAAAAGGTAATTGAAATAGTTCATACATCTGAAAACACTTCTGGAAGAGCACAGAAGAGTTTGCGGGGAGGGGCCGTGCCTAAGTCAAGTACCCATCCCCAGTAGCTTGTATTATATCAGTTTGAACATCTTTGTGTGTGAGATGTGCATGCACGTGTATGTGTGTTCACATGTGTGAGTGTATACATGTGCAGGTGTGTGTGTGTGTGTGTGTGTGTGTGTGTGTGTGTGTGTGCATTTAACCTAGAGACTGACACTGAGAACTTTCTCTGAGCCTGGGTGTGTGTGTGTGTAAACCAGAGAGTGACACTGAGTACCTTCTCTGAACTGAGAGAGACAGACAGTGACACTAAGTGCCTTCTCTGAGCCTAGAGCTGGCCAGTTTGGCTAATGTATCTAGCCAGCTTGATCTGAGAATTGCCTCTGACTCCCAAATGCTGAGATTATAGGTAGCCTCCAGGCCTGCTTAGCCTTTATGTGGAGCCTTACGCTCTGTGGCAGACACTGTACCCATGGGTCCAGGCCATGAATAGTTTATTGATCTGAAAAAAAAATTGGTTTTATACTTAACCAAAATTGTTCTTCACTTTCCTGTGAGTGACTTCGTTGTGGTGAAGTAAGCCTACATACCAAGCAAACATACTATGAAATGGAAGAGTTGTAACATAAGATAGAATATGCAGAGTGTGTACTCGCACTTGAGAATATTAGTAAGCTGACCTCGGTCCTCATCATATTTCACTATGACCAGCATTTGAGACCTCCAGTTAACGTGGATTCCCAAACACCTGCAGTCTAAGTTAGTTAATATCTACAGGGGCGTGTTTGCACATAAACAAGAAGCTCCCCACCCCGCACCCCTGGCCCGGTGACAATGTGGCAAGAGCAAGCCAGAAACCCACTTCGTTTCGCTACATTTTTTTTCTTTCTTGCTGAGTATGGTGGTTCACACCCGCAATCCTAGCACACAGGGGTTGGGTGGGGGCTCCTACCGAGCATTGCCATGAGTTCTAAGCCAGCCTAAACTATAGAGTGAGTTCTTGTCCCAGAGTAAAATAAAAGCTTCTCTTTCTGTGGCCTGGTGATGGAACCCGTAAAGAACTGTAACAAAGCGTCAGCAGTGTCCCCTTTGGCTGTAGAGAGCGAGTCGGTCCTTAAAGGCCTGTCCGGGCGCTGCTAGCCCTTTAATCCCTCATTACGTGCTTCTCTGGCTGTTTCCAGCTAACACAGACTTTCTGGAATACCAGCGTTTGCTTTTTGTTCCCAAAGTATTGTATGTAAGCAAACAACTCTTCCTGGATGCCTGTCAGATGACCTCATGTTATTTCGTGGCTATCTAGACGATCCATTCTCTTTCAAGAAGAGCTGAAGGTTATTTAGTTGGTCTGCCATAAGAGTAATGTTTGATCCTGTTTCTTGGCTGGTTATTTTCTCCTGTTTGAGAAGCAGTCTGTGAGCAGTCTCACACCATGTTCAGGGGCTTGGATACATGGGAAAGATGAGAGGGTGGTAGTGTGTGCTGTATGCCTGTCAGTATTAGACAGTCGTGACAGGTCAGGACACAAGCCCTTTGAGAATCTTAGGAACGTGATCCGATCATGTATGACAGAACTGAAGTTGTCTGATTTTAAGGTGCCTCCCAAAGGCTCTGAGCCGTTAGCAGGACAGTAAAGGCTTCCTGTCTCTAGAGGAGAGGTCTAGGAAGATGGATCAGTGGGTAGCAGGTTTAAGACGCAGCATAAGGATCTGAGTTTGAGGCCCAGAGCCCTGGTAACCTGGGTGCAGCGATGTGCAGCTGTGAGCCACTGCTCCTGTGGAGCAATGGGAAGCAGAGCCGGGGAAACCGCCAGAGGCCTGCAGGCCAGCTAGCCCAGCACGTGCAGTGATAGAGACCTGTCTCAAAGCGGAAGTGTCAGCTGCCAAAAATGACCTCTGGCCTCCACATAAGCACCGTGACACATACACACCCTCGTATGTGAACGCACACAGTGGGGGGAGAGATCGCACGGGGATAATGGAAAGAGCGTGTCTTGCTTATTAGCCTGCGGTTAGATATTCATCCAACACTTGGGCAGAGAAGATAAGAACTGGACCTTTCATCCTTCATGTGCTGAACTCTGTTTAATTTCCCAGCAACCTTGAGATCAGAGGAGAGGAGAGAGACGAGAAGGAGGAAACAGTGTCTCCACAGACACGTGGGGTCGTTCTCCTTGACTCGGCAACCTCAAGCAAGGAGGTTTGTTGGCTTAACCCGGAAAGCAAGAGTTCGTTTTCCTCCTCTTCATTTTATGAGCATCACAATTTGTAGTGCTCTGTGGAGATTGCTGACCTAAGATGCTGAGGTATCTAGAGAGGATCTCCTGTCTTTCAAGCACCGGAAGTGCTTGCTCGCTGTCCTTCATTGCCCGACTAGTCAGCCGTGTTTAGCCCTGAGGAAAAAGAAAGTTGTTGCATCAAACACAGATTTGATAAAAAAAAAAAAATAGCCTTGACTAGTGAAAGTGCCAGAGATGGGCAAGTTAGTAAAGGAGAATTGCCTAGACCGGCGTCGTGCTGACTGACAGCGTAAGAGTCAATTAGTAGTTCCAGTATGGTGTAAGTGCCAGGCAGAGGCCAACGCCCTTTGGGAGCACATGCCTGGGCACTAGGTACATGGAGGTCAGAGAAGACACCGACAGAAGCGGCAGGAGTCAAGGACCTGAAGGCCAAGAGGAGGGCCCCTGAGAGGAAAGCATCGCAACTGGCCAGCCGCGTAGCCTGACAGAGGCTTCATGCCCCAACAACCACACATATGGAAGAAACAGGTTAAGTGAAGAGTACAGGTAAGCGGCTGGCAGAAGAGTCCAAAGATACAGGCAAAAGACATCAGATGCATCTTTGGTAGTCAGGTACAAGATGTTGACGTCGTCCTAAAGGATGTGGGTTCTTGGGAGCAACAGAGTCTCTCTCAGCTCTTGGTGAGCTAAAGTCAGGGAGCTAGGGTGTTGCCTGATATTGCCAGTCACTGATTCTACCAGAAGCCGTGGCTTTCAAATTCATCATCTCCCATCCAAGAAGAAGAAGAAAATGTGTACAAAGGGTGATTGTAGATTGAGAAAGTTTGCAGGCATGTGATGCAAGAGGTTAACCCCAACACTTGGAAGACAGAGGCAGGCGGGTCTCTGTGAATTCAAAGCCAGCCCAATCTACATAGTTAGACACTGCCTCAAAAAAACAGTGCAAATGGTTAAGAGCACTGGATGCTCTTCCAGAGGACCTGGGTTCAACTCCCAGCACCCACATGGCAGCTCTCACCTGTCTGTAACTCCAGTTCCAAGAAACCTGACGCCCTCACAAAGACACACATGCAAGCAAAACACTGATAGACATAAATAAAAATAAGTCGTTTTTTAACCCCAAACCAAAAACAAGCAAAAAAAAAAAAAAAAAAAAAAAAAAAAAAAAGATCTCGAGAGTGGGAGGGGGCTTACAGGGAGGCCATATCCTGCCCAGTGGGTTTTTGTGCTTTGTTTGTTTTGTGCTCTTGGCAGGAACTACAGGGAGATGGAGGTGAGTTTTATTGGAAGCAGTCATGATTGAACATAGCTCCTAAACCAACAAGGACCCACATGCCCTATGCATGTTCCCTTACCCCCGCCAAGAGGTGTTTTACTTGTATCCAATCAGGGAAGTGGTCATTTGAGCTAAGGGCCAATTGATGACCCACCAGCACCAGTTCTCACAACCTGCAGGAAGGTAACTCATGTCTCAGGCTCTAGGAAGCATCAGCTCTCTGCTTTTGGAAGCTCACTTTGACTGCATTGTAGGAGATTGGTATGGCAGACTGAAGGCAGAGACAAGTTGTAGAATAGTCTGAGTGGGGCACGAGGGAGGCAGGCATCTGACGCATATTTCAACAGCTTAAAGGCAGGGTTTTGTGAATGAGAGGTAAAGAAGCCATAACTGGCTTGGACAACTGCTGGGACGTTTACCAGAAAAGAGAAGAGGATGAATGGGATCCTGTTGGTACTTAGAAACGTGAGACTGGAGTCACCCCTAAAGAGAGCTCACCTTAGAAATATGGATTTGGGGTGCTCTGGTTTTCTTTCTGTTGCTGTGATGAAACACTCTCACCAAAAATGAACTTAGAGGAAGATAGGATGCCTTTGGCTTAGACGTTCAGGTTATAGTCTACTCTTGAGGGAAGTCAGGGCAGGAACTTGACCTGAAACCAGGAAGGAGCGCTATTTTTTGGCTCGCACACAAACTCATGCTTAACCAGGTTTCTTACATAGTTCAAGACTACCTTCTTGTAACATGGTGCTGCCCACAGTAACTGGGCCCTCCAGCATCTCTATAAGGCAATCCCTGTAGGCATAACCACAGGCCAACCTGACCTGAGCAATCCCTCTTAGGTGTCTCCAGGCTGTGTCCAGGTGACTATCTAGAACAAGAGTTCACCAGCCTAAGGTCCCATAAACAAGGAAAACCTCTTGACAGCCATCTTCTAAATGAACTGAGAACGTCGACATTTGTGGGGTGGTATGGGAAGAAAGAACACCCCCCCAGTAAATACTGGAGGAAAAATCGGGGTAAAAAAACAAAACCAGACAAGGTCAGTGGCAGGGAGGCCAAGAGAAGCCAGTGAAGGGATGTGGTTTGCAACCATGTATTATGGAGCAGACAGACTTGAAGGTTGAGAAATGTGGCATTGGGTTTAGCTGAAGCTCTGTGACCTTGGCAAGTGGAAGACTTTCCCAGGGGTTCTGAGGAGACCCTTAGGGAAGAAAAAGGGGGCTCAACAAGCTAAGAAATTTGTTGAAAAGAAGGGGGACAGGGAGGAGGGGAGGGAGTGGAAACTGGGATTGGTATATAAAGTATAAAAAAAAGATAGTTGTTTTAAATTAAAAAAAAGGAAAAGAAAAGAAAAGAAGGGGGCAGAATAGAGTTCTGGGAGGAGCGGGTAAAAGCTGGAAGAGGATGCTTGCAAGGTTGGAAGAGGGTGGCAGAGGTGATGCTGGCCATGCATTTCTCAAAAATTTAAAGACTGAAAGGAAGGTGCAAAGGGAGTGTGGGATACAGAACAGTCCCTGAATCGGACAAAGGAGATAGATGAGTAGCAAGAGAAGGGATTAACCTTAGGCTCTGTCCACTAAACCTGAAGCAAAGGACAGAAACAATGACACAGGGATCTTGGAGTGGATCTGGGAGTTGTATTTAAAGGATTCTGAGGTAAAAAGAGGTCATCTTCTAAGAGAGAAGTGGGAGATGGGTTAGTGACTAGTTCAAGGAGCACAAAGAAGCTTAAAGTCACTGCTGGAAAGAATGTGAGAGACTGCCAGACAGGAATGAGGCCCACTGAGGGTGGAGAGAGAACCGGATGTTGGTACTGACATTTTTATCATGTGCTTTGATCATTTTGACCAATGGGGCATAGATTAGATTAATATTATTCTATCAGTTATTTTGCCTGAAAATAACAAGACCCCTGTAAGAGGAAGCCACTTGTTGGTTCCTAGCCACTTAGCCCCAAAATAATCACACAGAAACTGTGTTATTTAAATCACTGCTTGGCCCATTAGCTCTAGCTTCTTATTGGCTAACTCTTACATATTAATCTGTGTATTGCCATGTGGCAGTGGCTTACTGGCAAAGTTTTAGTATGTCTGTCTCTGGCAGAAACTCCACAGCTTCTCTCTGACTCTGCCTTCCTTCTCCCAGCATTCGGTTTAGTTTTCCTTACCTAGCTCTGTTCCCCTATAACTCTGTTATAGGCCCAAAGCAGTTCCTTTATTAACCAATGATATTCACAACATACAGAGGGGAATCCCACATCACCTTCCATTTTCTGTTTAAATAAAAAGGAAGGCTTTATCTTTAACATAGTAAAATTACATATAACAAAACAGATATCAAGCAAGAATTACAGTTACAATATTTATATCTGCTTTATCTTTATCATAACTAAGAAAAACTATAACTATAAATTCTTCAACTCCATGAAAGACTCCAGAAGGATATAATATTGCCTAAGTAAACAATAAGTTCATTGTAAGCAACTTCCAAAACTCTAGAATTGACAGAGACATCTCGCTGCCTGGACAGTCACCCAAAGTTCTTCTGTACTGTTGGGACATCCATCTTCAGCCTACAGGCCCATAGTATCCAGCAGACTTTTCCATGAAGCCGGAAATTTTAAAGACAGTTCAGTCACTTTCTTCTGTGTCCTGCAGAATGTCTAGCAGACTCTTTCATGAAGCAGAAACCCTAAAGGATCCTCTCACCTTTAGGCAAGTTCAGCAGTCATTTCTCTGTGGGTCCTGCATGTCCAGTTTATCAAGCAGTCCAGGAAAGAGCAGCTTCTTGCTCAAATGGCTGACAAACTCCATAAGTAGCCTCTTGGATGCCCATCATCTTCTTGAAGTAGCTGATGCTGCCAGCAGCAGATGTGTCTCATTGTCATGAAAAGTCCTAAGTTATTAAAACATTTAAATGATATATTCTGTAGTCTTTGAAAGATATGAAGAATGCCTATCCATCTGAAATATATCTCTGTATATCTAGAAAATCTAAATAACATGACTACAAGCTTGACTATTATAGATGACTCTCTATTTACCTATATTTCTTAATTATACATTACATTTTTAAATGAGCTACACAATCACAATACCTTAATCAAAATCACAAACGTACATATAACAAATTTACCTTAAATTTGTATCAATAAACCAAGTTCTATACCGATGCAAATCTCTATAGCATATCCCCCTTTAAATGTAAACAAATATTTATGAACAATATTTGGGAATATGGGTGTAGTTCTCTAGACTACTTCCTGATGATTGAGGGCACTGTTAATCAGGTCTTTCATGGTGTATCCTGTGTGCTAGTTTTATCTCAGTAAGCAGTTGGGTGAAGTAATTTCTTGAGGGGTGTTCAAGGTGACCTTTCTGGGGTCTTGGTCCATCAAACCACATTAGCCTGGAATGAATCCACAGGTTCTCATCCTCTGTGAAAACAAAAGAAGAACCTCTTTTCCAAAGCAACATATCCTTAGAACCAAATTTTGAAGACAAGATACCTTTAAAGTATATTTGTTGGTTTAGCTTACAATCCCCAGAATCAAATATCTCCCTGCAGTCAAAAAATTCAAAAGAAAACACAATAATATACATAATCCAGACTCACTGTGTATTTTCCATCTTTATGTGGCTTATTTATTTTACTCCTTTTAATCTATGATTGTTTGTACTTTGTCTCTTTAAAGACTTTATTTTATTTTTTAAAAACCATTTACTTCTTTTTATAACTCTCTATATTCTTTTTCTTCTCTCTCCCAAGCCTGTGTACATTTATCCAACACTGTGACCCATTTAGAGGTCTTTTATGTCTGAATCTGTCCTGTTGTGTATCTGTAATCCTTTTCTGTGCAGGAGCATTTCTTAAAATGTTAAGCACTTCTTACAAACTTAAGCTGCACCATTGCTAGGGGAAATATGGCACTTCTGCTTGCCCTACTTAGCTCAGCATGGCAGAGCTGCTCCAAGAGCATGTACCATGCTCTGTCTCTAGGCACACAGCGGTCCACATTATTACCAAGCAATCCATAACACGTTGCTCACAAACCTCAGTCAAATGTTCTATCTCCTGAAAGATGAAAGAGCCAGAGGTCATGCTAGCAGCAAGGTCCAGAAAGCTGGCATTTTAAACTGGTTCAGCTTTTTTTTTGTTCCCGCTGAATCAGGAAGACCTCTCTTAAAGGAGCCGTGGCACACCACCAGTAAAATGCTGGCTACCAAGAAGCCATGCTTAACTCTGTTCTTTTGTGTCTAAAATTACTTTTTAAGTTTTCTCAGGTTTTAAGTGGATTTTAGTCAGCCACATGGGCACCAATTTGTTGGAGGAAGCCACTTGTTGGTTTCCAGCCACTTAGTCCAGAAATAATCACACAGAAACTGTATTATTTAAATCACTCCTTGGTCCATTAGCTTTAGCTTCTTATTGTCTAACTCTTACACATTTATTTAACCCATCTCCATTAATCTGTGCATCTCCATGTAGCAATGGCTTACTGGTAAAGTTTTAGTATGTCTGTCTCTGGCAGAGGTTCCACAGCTTCTCTGTGACTCCGTCTTTCTTCTCCCAGCATTCAGTTTAGTTTTCCCTGCCTCGCTTTGTTCTCCTGTAGCTCTTCTATAGGCCCAAAGCAGTTCCTTTATTAACCAATGGTATTCACAGCATACAGAGGGGAATCCCACATCAGACCCTCCCCCCAAAAAAACAGATGCTTAAGCTTGAAAGAAATTAATTTCCCTCTTCTATCAAAGTCTATGTAGACAATAAGCTCAGAGCAGAGTTCCATGGTGTCAGGAATCCAAATTCTTTGTAGCGTTTTATGTTTTGCCATGTTCGGGATTTAGCTTACATGTGATGGTTCAGTGTGGTTTTCTAGCCCCATCCATTTTGTTTGCATTCTAGCAAGTGGGATGAAGTGTCAAGAAGTGTTGCCTGATTCTGGGATTCATTGGCCAAAACTCAATCCTGTGGCAAGGTCCTGTGGCAAGCTACAAGGGAAGTTGGGAAATCTAGTCTTTATTCTAGATGTCCATGCTCCCAGTTAAGTTTTGGAGTCCTTTTATCCAGGGAGTCCATATGAGATACTAAAAAGCTACTGCCCCAAAAGGGGTTAGTGACTTAAGTTAACCAATTGCCTTAATATTTTAAGCAGTTGGACTTGAGTTTCACATTACCTACAAAAGAACAAATTAATTACTATATGAAGCAAAGTTGAACCAAAGGAGTGAAATGCATACAGGGACTTGTGGAAGTGAGAGCTAGGGATCTGATTGGGGCAAGAAGGGGCTTGTGTCTCAGTTAAAATCAGGGAGGGGTGTGCTGAGTTGGCCAGATGTAACATTTCACAAAACTTAGTCTTTTTTTTGGACTGGGGTCTGGGCAATCAGAACAACTCTAGCATTGTGTTAGGAAAGCTCAGAGATTTCCAGTGTACAAAGGGTCCTACAGTGAGTAGCCAGTAGATATAAGCCCTATTGAGTTTGGCACCCAGACCCAAGTTATTTCCTCTGCCTTCCCATTACTCTGTGATATCAAAGGGGAGCTGTAGCATGAATAATAAAAACCCAGAGACAGATATTGGGGTTCAAACTGAAGATCAGAAAAGCAAAGCAGCCTCACTAGAGAGACCTTTTACCTCTACCAAAAGGGTAAGATCCTGTCTCCACGAATCCTCAAACTCCACACTCCACTGAGTTCCTGTTTCTTCCCCTTTATATTCCTCTCTGCCATATCAATCCTGTCTCCACTTCCCTAGTGCTGGGATCACCTTTGTGTGAGCTGTTTCTCTTTTAGATAGATTCAATCTTGTGTAGTCCAGGGTAGACTTGAACTCACAGAGATCTATCTGCCTCTGTCTCCTGAGTCCTGGGATTAAAGGTGTATGCTACCTCTCCCTGGTCTGTATGACTGGCATGTGTGGTTGCTTTACCCTCTGATCTTCAGGCAAGTTTTATTTACTAAAACACAAATAATGTACCACTATAGGGTGCACACGACCACAATGGGGGAAATCCCCTCCCACACCTTCTCCACTGCTCCAGGCAAGGACCAGCAGGACATTTTCCCTTAGAGAAGGATGGATGGAGTTGTGTTAGAATACCCAAGGCAGATGGGTCACAGCTGAAAAGGAGAAACAACTTGCAGAACCATCATCAACACGGGGCGGAGGAATGACCAAATGGAACTGAAGCCACAGGGCAATTGGCAATGAAAAGTCCCCAGACTATCTTGATACAAAAATATACAGCTTTAATAAACAGAAGTAAGACTTACAACAGCTTACACCAGAATCCAAACGATCCGTCAGGACGCAGGAGCCAGGTGAAAAGAGAGCTAGCAGAGTGTGCTTGCTAGGTTTATAGGCAAGCTTTAGCCTGAGGGCGGCATGCCCCCAAAACAGAATGTGATTGGCTGAACTCCCCTATCATGGAACACTGCAGAAAAGTGACAAAGACCCCATTGGGATGAAAAGAATGCCATGCTCCTTATCAAACAGCATGTGCCTATTTTTACCGCAGAAATTTACCTTCCCTGCTTTTGCTTTTCTTTTCATGCATGTAGAACAAAAGACGTGGAAGGTGTACAGTGACATGTGTCCTTCTCTACGCTCTGGCCCCTGGTTACTTTTCTTGAGGCAATTGCTGTTGGCAAAATCTATTCCTTTGCTCTCACTTTTTCCCTCTTACCTTTCTGTATGCAGAGGGACTTCAGGCTAAATTCTCTTTGCCTAGTAATAATGCAGACCTTCCTACTATAGCAGGATTAAAATATAGATAGGTGATAGATGATAGATAGATAGATAGATAGATAGATAGATAGATAGATAGATACATTGATGTAGATGGGTCTTCTGTCTATGTATTACTTTCATTGGTCAAATAAAGAGACTGCCTTGGCCTTTGATAGGACAGCAGCTTAGATAGGTGGTGTAGACAGAACAGAATGCTGGGAGAAAGAAGCAGAGTCAGGCAGACGCCATGAAGCTCCGGCCCGAGCTGGACACTGGTTAAACTCATGCCAGGAAGCCAGCGATACAGATTATTAGAAATGGGTTAATTAAGATGTGAGAGTTAGTCAAGAAGAGGATAGATATAATGGGCTAGGCAGTGTTTAAATGAATACAGTTTCTGTGTAATTATTTTGGGGATTAGCCAGGCGGCCGGGAACTGGGCGGTACGCGGCCTGCTCACCGCTCATCTTTGCAACAATAGATGATGATAAATGAGAGATAAATGATTGATTGATAGATGATGATAGATAGATAGAGTGATAAATGATTGATAAATATAGATGAGAGATATATGATTGATAGATATATGATAGATAGATAGATAGATGAGTGATAAATGATTGATAAATATAGATGAGAGATATATGATTGATAGATAATAGATAGATAGATAGATAGATAGATAGATAGATAGATAGATAGATAGATAGATGAGAGGTAGAAAGAAAAAAAGAACAAACGATTGACTATTGTAAGACTTCCTTCTGGGAAGCAATTAGAAATGGTTGATCTACCCAGTTAAAGATCTTAGTTTCTTAAGAAGCTGGGAAATTTCTCCCTTTAGGAAATCATTCACCCTCTTCTCTTTTCCAAAATGTCATCCAGGCTCAGTGAAAACTCTGCTGAATTTTCTCTTACTGACTTGATTGAGGAAATGGTTCTCTCTTTGCATTTGATCTTCATAGTTCAGCTACTTCCAGTTACAGCCACCACAGTCACAGCCTTCTGTAGTAGAATGGGAGCCTTGCTTACTCGTCTTCCTCTGTCCTCCACCCTCTGGGCCTTCTCAGACTAAGGACAGGCCCCAGGACCTAGAAACACACTACAAGGCCTTGGTTGCCAACTCACAGAGTTTCTGTTTCTCGGTAGTTGCCTACTTCTAGGGGGAACTATCATGTATCACATGTCATCTGATCAAGGGCCCCTCCTTCCTCTCTCTGGGAGTGACTCTGGGCTCATTCTTAACCTCCTGCCTTTTGCTCAAACTTTCATTTCTCTTTCCAGCCATGGGGGAGTTGATGCAGGCATCATAGCTTGTGTTTGGCTTGGCTGTACCTGTGATCAATATAGGGAAAATCCTTCAAGTTCTGCCTCACTGGAGCATAGAAATACACTTTGTTTCAACAGCCTTGCTTGTTTTTGTTTATCAAAATCACTTGATTTCAAGTTATTGTCTTCCCCTAAATTTTTTTTAAGTCCTATTTTGAAATGCAGCGAAGTGATGACTTATCATTTGGCTGGCTTTCCCAGGGCATGGCGCTGACTCAGTGAGACGGGGAACCATGGGAACAAGAGTTTACTGGGAAGGTAAACACATGGCTTAATATGTCACACATGATATCTCCAGGCACCGGCACATTTCCAGCGCCAGCAGAGGGGAACCAGCATCAGCATGATAACTGCTGCTTGGTTTTCAGGTGAACTTACAGGCTCCATGAGAACCTGATGAGCTTGCAGCCACCGTGTCTGCCTCTCTCAACCCCAACTACTCCGGTCCAAGCCCGTCATGCTCATTGCTCTTGTCTTCACCTCCCATCTATTAGCTGTCAGTGCTACCAAAGGGCTCTTTCTAATTTCCACAAAGCCACTGTCTGGGCCAACGTCAACCTTGCCACTACAACCCTAGGCCACACTACCTGTCACCTAGACTTCTGTCCCAGTTACCTCTCTGGCCGCCTTCAATCTACAAAGTAGCCCAGTTCTCAATGTCAAACGCTATTCAGTATCTGTCACTTTGATGATGCTCTTCGTCCCACGTCCTCTCGTCTTGCTGTGGTGTGGCTCTGTCTCTCGTTCCCTTCTGCCTCATTTCCTCACCTCCTGGTCACCCTCCAAGCTTTCCCTCTCACTCGGCTGCCACCACACGGCCTGTGAAACGTGAGGCTCCTTCTACCGCAAGCCCTTTGCACTCTGTGTGTCCTTAATTGGTGCGGGAGAATTGTCTGTATTCTGTCAATCATGTATTTTAATAAAACGCTGATTGGGCAGGCAGGAAGTATAGGTGGGAAAACCAGACAGGAAGTAGAGGTGATGCAATGAGAACAGGAGAATTCTGGGAAGCAGGAAGGTTCCTCTGCCACTCCTGCGCAGACCACCGAAGAGGCAGCATGTAACTTGCCCAGCTGAGAAAGGTACGGAACCATTATGGCTAACACAGATGAGAATAATGGATTAATATAAGTTTTACAAGGACTAATAAGAAGCCTGACCTAATGGGCCAATCAGTTTATAATCTTATGAAATCTTGTGAGTGATTTTCTCTTTGGGATTTGCTGGTTGTGGGGTACCGGGCTGGACGGAAACCCCAACAAGCTGGCCCTCATGTTACACTTAGTGACAAAGCACTTCCTCAGATCATCACCTGGCCATATTCTTGCCAGTCTTCAGGTCTTAACTGCAAAGTCACTGGTAAGTACCATCTCCCATGTTATCCCCCGTTATCTCCTCAGTAGCCCTCAGTCCTGAGACGGCATTGCTTTGCTTATGTTTGTCGGCTCTCACTTCCCCATTTGGAATGCAGCCTTTTTAGGGCCTTGCTTCGACCTTTTCCATGTTATATTCCTAGCCTGGCACATAGTAGACACTCAGCAGATGCTTTGGACTGAAACTAATTCAAGGAGAGGAGAAGGATGACAACAGATAAAGATTATTGTGCTGGGAATTGAACTCAGGGCCTTGTAAATGCCAAAACGCCACCTCTGAGTTATATCCCTACCAGAGGACAAAGGTTTTTTTAATTATTTATTTTTATTTGCATGGGTGTTTTGCCTGCATGCATATCTGTATGAGAGTGTCAGATCTTGGAGTCATAAACAGTAGTTAGCTGTCATGTGGTGTTGTTGGAGGCTATTCATTCATTCCTGGCTGTCCCAAAGTATTCACATAGAATTCTGTATTAATTGCAATACTGTTTGGCCAATAGCTTAAGCATATTGCTAACTAGCTCCTCTATCTTAAATTAACAAAATTGATCTTAAATTTGTATCAATAAACCAAGATCCATACAAATGCAAAGTATTGATCTCTATATCATATCCCCCTTTAAATGTAAACAAACATTTATAAACAATATTTGGAAATTTGGGTGTAGTTCTCTGCAAACTGTTTCTTGCTTTTTGTTGGGCAAAGTAATTTTTAGGGGTGTTTTTGGTGACTTTTGGGGGGAATCTTGGTCCATTAAACCACATTAGTCTGGAAGCAATCCACAGGTTCTCATCCTCTGTGGAAACAAAAGAACCTCCTTTCCAAAGCAACAAATCCTTAGACCCAAATTTTGAAGTCAAGATACCTTTACAATATATATGTTTGTTTAGCTTAGCAGTCCAGACAATGAAATGTCTCTCTATACTTAGCTCCTTCACAATCAAAAAAATTCAAAGAAAATACAATAATATACATAATACTCTCTGTGTATTTTCCATCTTTATGTGGCTTGTTTTTCTTTATTCCTTTAATCTATGACTGTCTGTACTCTGTTTCTTTAAAGACTTTGTTGTATTTTTTAAACCACTAACTTCCTTTTATAATTATTTATATTTTTTTCTTCTCTCTCCCAAGTCTACATACATTTATCGAACACTGTGACCCATTAAGAGCTCTTTTAGTCTGAATCTGTCATTTTGAGTATCTGCAATTATTTTTCTGACAAAGGGCATTTTTTTAATGCTAGGCTTGCATGGCTAGGACCAACTCTGCAGCACTGCCTGTTGGTTCCACCCAGTCCAACATGGCAGAGGCATGTTCATTGCCTCTGAGAGCCATTCTCTCTGCCCCAGATCCAGGGTCAGGTGGCAGCGGGTCTGAGTTGCCATGAAGCAAGTTCACAAACCCCATTTAAATACTCTGCTCACAAACCCCATTTAAATACTCTGTAGCTGGACCTCCTGAAAGAGTCAGAGTTTTTCATGCAACTAGCACAAACCAAGAACTTCTTGCATGCCAGAAGAGGGCACCAGATCTCATTATAGATGGCTGTGAGCCACCATGTGGTTGCTGGGAATTGAACTCAGGACCTTTGGAAGAACAGTCAGTGCTCTTAACCTCTGAGTCATCTCTCCAGCCCCTAGAATTCCTTTTTTTAAAAGCTCTCTCGGGCTTTTTTATGTGAATGTAGTCAGCCCCTTGTTGGCATGTCAATCCATTGTCAGAGGCTGTTTGTTCATTCCTGGCTGCCCTGACCCAAAATATTCACATAGAATTCTGTATTAATTGCAATACTGTTTGGCCAATAACTTAAGCATATTGCTAGCTAGCTCCTCTGTCTTAAATTAACCCATTTCTATTATTTTATATTTTACCATGAGGTTCAAAGGTTCCAGCTAGCGGCTTGCATCTTTCTTCTCTGACAGCTCCATGGCTGCTCCCTGACTCCACCTGCTCTCTCCCCCTCTATCTACTTGGAATTCCTGTCTTGCCCTATTCTGCTAAGTCATTGACTGAAACAGCAGCTTTATTCATTAACCAATAAAAGCAACACATATACAGAAGAACTTCCCATACCAATGTGGGGTATGGGGAATTGAACCCGGGTCCTCTAGAAGAGCAGTCAGTGTGCTCTTAACTGCTGAGCCATCTCTCCAGTCTAAAGACAATGTCTTTTTTTAACACTATAAGACTAATAGCTAGTGCTTTATTTCTTTGTTCAGACACACTAATCTCTGGGTAAAGAATCATGGGGATGATGTGTTCTTCTAGCAAGAAACTTAGCCCAAAGACAGCTGGTTGTCTATAAGGCAGCTTTAAAAAGAACCAGCTGAGATCATGTAGGCGTTGGGCACCATGGCTGTCAGCTTTCTTTGCAAGGGTAAGATCTGAAAGGTTTCTGTGTGTTGGTGTGGACTACCCACGGTCTCAAGGTTCCTTGATTACTGACAGCTATTGCTTGATTTCTTTCATTTTGAGCAATGCTGGGGGGCAAAGCTGCTGAGAGAGAAGTAAACACGGGCGCGATTGGTGACTTCTAAACACGGCAGAGCTGTCACTGTTACATCTGGGTAACTTCTTGCTCTTTCAAGTCTGGAGACTGGGCTCTCCATGATGTTATTTAACAATCTGAATGACTGATGGGTACATTGGAAAGTCCCAAATGGCAGACAGAACGGCAGGAAGGATGCTATTTACCAGTTTGCTAATGTATTTTGCAATAAGATCTGTGATGGCTGATCTTTGTTGTCACCTTGACACTCTTGGGAAGAGGAAACCTTCACTGAGAATTGCCCCAGGAGACTAGTCCCTGGGTGTGTGTTTCGGGGCATTTCCTTGACTGCTAATTGATGGGGGAGGGTGCTCTACTGTGGAACCACATGCCTAGGGTGCTCTTTGACACCCGTAGGGTGCTCGACTACTCCCCTAGGGTGTTCAACTACTCCCCTAGGGTACTCTGCTGTGGAACTACACCCCTAGGTCTCTGTTTCTTGTCTTCTGGCTCATCCTGGACAGAGACAGGACACTTAACTTCCATGACAAGAAGAAAAATAATCTCTGAAATTATGTGAAAATCAAGGAGCCAATTTTAAAAAATTCCAAGACATTCACAGGTTGTGTGGAAATCAGTCACCAGCTACCTACATTTCGGACAGTGGTTCGTGGTCAGCATGAGACTGTGAGACCACGGCAGGCACAAAATGGCCTAAGACAGTTAGCTGATCTAAGTCAACCCAAGGCTGAAGCAAGGTTTTCTGAGCAGCCTTCAACTAATGCAATGCATGACATGATCCCTGAACTCAGGTTTCATTTGTAACTGTATAGAACTAAGTGCTGCCTTTTAGTGATTAGAATAGTACTTTTTTATGCCTCTGAGAAGGCTAAGGATGATTTTTAAAAAGCCAAGAACACAGCCCATGGCGAATTGCAAGGTTACTGCAGGTGTGAGATGCGTGTGAGTTCAGGTGTGAGAGGAGGGAGACTTGGGCCAAGGCGATGGCAGTCTTACTGTCTGGGGCTTTTGAGGGTTTCTTTTCTCTGCAGTTAAAGAATTAAAAGTGAGGAAACTCCCCAAGCACAGTTGGGGGTGGGGAGAAGCTTGAACATGGGAAACAACCAGTTGGGAGAGAAAGGCTCTTCTCAGAGGGGAGAAAATGTACACACAGCATGGCACATAGAGAAAGACTCTCGGAGCACAGATGGAAGAGTCCAGAAGTCTATGCCTCCTCGAGGGCAGGGGTCTTAAGGGTCTTTGAGGGTCTTCTTACTCCAGTTTGAACAAAGACAAGGAGGCTGGTAGGTCCACTCATTTGGGGTTAAAACATCCCGATCTGGCCAGGCAGTAGTGGCACATGCCTTTAATCCCATCACTCGGGGGCAGGTGGATCCCTGTGAGTTTGAGACCAGACTGGTCTACAGAGCAAAGTTCCAGGGTAGGTTACAAAGCTACACAGAGAAATCCTGCCTCAGAAAAACAAAAACAATAACAACAACAACAAAAGCCTATCCTGGTCTGGCCTTTAACTGTCCACAGGCAGGGGGTCTCTACTGGTAAGAGAAAAGAACCCACTAGGCCTTTATTTTAAACTGACAGACTATTGCCTCAGGTCAGGAGGGTGAAGACGGTAGCCATCTTGGAAGTTCATCATCTTTATTGTCTATTCATGGCTGGTTTCCCTGTCTGTCTTCCTGGCTATCTCTCAGCGGGGCATAGATCCTGTGCACTGCTGATGTCTTGACAGGAAGCCACTTGATTCTCCTCAGTCTCCACCAGAGGAGGAGTCCTTCCCTTCACCACCAAAGAGGCAGGACCAGAGATGGAAGTAGGCGTTAAGGACTTATTAAGTTCCTAGAGCGTGTTAATGTCAGAAACATTCAGTAATAATGATCTCATATTTTATTATTATAAGACCATCAAATGGTAAGGCTAGTAGAGAAACATGTAGAATGCATTTGAGACTTTGAGGCCGGAAGCTTTGTTAACTGTATTCAAAAACTACAAGCCACAAAAATCAAAGCTTGAAGATTTGGCTGCACCAAATTATTAAGACGGTGAA